>NW_028151707.1:25248-52750 GCF_964638095.1 Poromitra crassiceps | reverse complement strand
TGACTGCACCAAGTCACCAGATGGTCGACCTCCTGCCTGTATTCAGACTCGTCTCCATCTGAGATGAGCCCTATGAGGGCGGTGTCATCCGCGAGGTGCAGCTCTTTATGTACAGGGAGAAGAAGTATGGAGAGAGGACACCACCCTGGGCGGCACCAGTGCTGATAGACCGGGAGTCATGTACTTTCCCAGCCCCACGTGCTGCTTGCTGTCAGTCAGGAAGTCTGTGGTCCATCTGCAGACCCAGCTGGGAGAGCTTCTCCTGCAGCAGGGCTGGTATGATCGTGTCCTCCACTCAAGACATAGAGGAAGTGCCGTCTATCATGAATTGGGATTGTAAAATCAAACTGTCACATTGTGTCGGTTTATAGGGCAATAAATCACTATGTAAACAAAGCCAGTAGCAGCACAACAGTGTTTCAGCAATGGCCACCAAACTGAAATGACCAATTGAGGGTTTTAACCATTTCATGTTTCTTTCTTTCAGCTGTGGATCCTCCCTGCCTTTGGCTGCAGGCCGCAGTACGACAACGGATTGGAACAGGAGACATTCGGCTTCGGCATATGGACCACAGTTCTCAATTTCGCTGTTCCCCTGAACCTTTTCTACCGCATGCACTCCGTCGCTTCCCTCTTTGAGGTGTTCCGCCGGGTCTGACCAAAGAGCAGAGGATCTGACAGAGCTAGATAACACGCACAAGAACACTTGTCGCCACCGGCTCCCGCAAGTCTCTCACAGCGCAGGAGGCACTCTGGGTCAAACTCGAACAGACTCTAGAGCAAGCTGTGGAGAGCAACAAAATGCAGATCCCTCAGCGTAGGGCTCACAGAGGAAGATGAACCTATTAGCCAACTTCCTCTGAAGAAATACCTTGATAAAACATAACGTTGTTGAAAGGTGCCTTTGGTGTTAATTCAGTTTAAAGAGGGCCTTTCCTACACTTTGCATTGTAGTCACATTTCAGTAGGTTTTCTCAGTTTCCTGACTGGTGCATCATGTAAAATGTATACACTGTATCTTACATGCACAATTTGTAATAATGTAGTAAAAGAACCAAGCTTGAACTGTTTAATTTGAATGACTGAAAGTATACTCCATAATAGACTATGCACCTGATTACCAAATCCTGAGTTAAACATTCGAATATTACTGTCAAACCACTGAAACACCTCTTAGTTTCAATCATCTAAACGCAATAGTACTGTATTTCAGAGAGCCAGAAGTGAAACGTTATACTCCTTGAATGTTCTTGCCTATTTTATTTTATTTGTATTTGAAATGTGCATAGAGTGTATGGATAATGTTCTCATTTACTTCAGTTAGTAGTTCAAGTAGTTCAGTGGAATGTTATGCAACACTTGAGCTACTAAGCTAGTGACCAGCTTAGCACAGCACTATATTTTGAATATTCTTTATGTATTGGACTATAGTTCTCAGAACTGTGCGTTACACATCTAGCATCTGCCTCTCAGTAAATGAAGGTTCATCAATATTGTCAATGTCCTCATTGTATGCTGATGGGTCTCTGTTCAAGTCAAGAGAGAGGTTATGTTCAACATCCTGCTATTAGATCGTACTGTTTTCATAATGCCGTACTCATGTGATCTGTACCCCCACTGTGTTGAGAAGTAGACAGACCTAACACATTTCCTGCCAAAGAAAACTCTTACACAGTCCTAACGCAGAGTTACTACAAAGGGAAACACTGATTTATTATTGTTCAAAACCGGTGCCTTGTATTGTTAAAAGTGAGAATCTGCTGAAATTGACATTGGGCAGGTATCAAGACTGAGTTAAAGTCCCTGGAAACCAAAATCCACAAAAACGTTCTAACTATGTTATTTAGGGTCTTATGTGAGTAATTGTGTGGCTCAGAAAGTATGAGCCATTACTTTCAACCCAAAGCCTTAAAATCGCCACTTTTCTACAAGGTCTGGATTTCCATTTCCTCATTGAAGAGAGCGGTGCGCGCGGTGCTAAAATGCAGGATCTTATCACGTCATAAGATTTAATCAAATCACACACACGCATGCACGCACGCACGCGCGCGCGCACACACACACTGACACACACAGTAGCGCTGTGCACTCGCAGCGCAGAGATCTCTTCCTCTCTGTAAACCCTCTCCGTCTGTGCTATGCGTCGAGCAACGCGCGAACACACACACACTCTATCTCTCTTTCCTTCTCTCTCTCCTCTCTCCGTTAACGGAGAGAGAGGTCTCCTCCGAGCAGGTCTCCTCCAGCAGGTCTCCTCTGCTGCAGACGGGACACGCCCACACAGTCCGCGGGAGAAAATACACTCTAAAATATAATTGATTCTCATGACTTTTGCCATGACTGTCAAACCTAAATGTATATACTTTGCGACATTCATCATCGTTCAAATTTGGCTGGTGGCTTATTAACATAGGTTCCTGTGATGTGATTAACTCAAAATGCTAAATAATACAAAATTATTTCTGGTTTCCAGGGACTTTTATATACTGGGTCAAAAACAGAAGTGTTACAAAGTTGACATGAATGGTCTGCCGATCTTATACCAGACCAGAGGTTGTAAGTTTACACCTGAAGGATCAGCATTAACAATTATCCCAGTCTGTGAAATTACTGGTTTAACTTTGGGATAATATACAGAAAGATAGCTGTTGTTGTGCTCGCAGGAGCTGGTTTGGTTATGAAATATGATTATTAATAATTATGAATTATTAATATTCATAAATTTATTATATTTGACAGAAAATATTGTATTCTCTGTAAGATTCGGGGCACCACTGTAGTTAAGGCTACAGACCTGTCTAAAAGTCAGTTATGACTAGATTAGACACCAAACCAAATTGTCATATCAGTCTCATAGTGATATAATGTACATTGTACAGTTAATTGAAGGTCAAAGTTCGTAAGCTTCTGTCACAGATTTCCACAGATAAAATACCTCATGAATAACCACCAAGATTCATAGCATTATGTAATAAAAAGATTTAATAAATCATAATATCAATTGACATTAACATAATGATTAAAATATCAGTTCATCACATTTACTTTTATGACTAATACTCTACCACATCTATAGCTAATACCTAATGTGAATAAACATCATCAATTGTGTGTGTGTGTGTGTTAGGGTGTGTGTGTGTGTGTGTGTGTGTGTGTGTGTGTGTGTGTGTGTGCGTGTGCTTTAGGGGAAGAGAAGGAGGGAGAGAGGGAGGAGTGGCCCGCTGATGGCTGTCTCTGTGATGTAATCACAGGATTGGCTGAGAGGCGGGCTGATCGTGTGTAGACCGCCTCCTTTTCAAAATGGCGGTTTTGTCAATTTTGAGGAAGGACTGAGAGGGGGATCGACGGGGAGAGAGAGAGAGGGAGAGCAGGGGAGAGAGAGAACACGCTGGTGGCCTCAATTCTCACAGATCGCTAACAGTCACGTCAACATACAGGATACTGTAATCAACACATACATGGTAATGCATTTTAACCCCTAACTCTGCCCAGAACCATTAAACCATAAACTCTCACGTGGGTCTCGCTCCGAGAGGGAGAGCGAGTAGGGAGAGTTGCTCTGCACGCGCCTCTGGGGTTGCCGTGGAGCGGATGGCGATGGCCTGCAGCGCGGTTCACCCTGGCCTGGGGAAGCGTGCAGCGGACGTCTGATGGGGGTTGACGTGCCTGGGGGTTGACGTGCAGTCTCTCTGCTCGTTGAGTCGACGGAGTGCTGCGGCTGTGGCTGGATGCCAGCCACGGTGGGTCTTCTGCGTCCTTCGTCGGCTGTGGGTTCTGCGACTGGGGCCACGGTGTGTCTTTCTGCAGCCGTTGGTTTGCCCTGCTGCGGTGTGGCGTTCTTCTTCTTCTCCTGCACGTGCGGTGCGCGGGGAGGGTCGTCAGTCAGGCGTTCTTGCCTGGAAGCTTGGTCAACAGCTGGCGTTATGCCAGGCTGTGGTAAGTCTGGAAGCGTAAGGAGGTTTTTCCCTGCGACTTATAACGCTAAACCGACTTAAATTAAACTGAGATTAAGTATAACTATCTCAGTGTAAGCATGCTATGTCTCGTGGGACTTACGGCTGGCCTTTGGTAGGCGTTTTCTGAGTGAGGCCTGGTTCCTTCTGAGGCCCTGGTCAGGCCTTTGTTGCAGCGCAGGGGGTGCAGCGAGCGGGGGAGGGGAGCTGGCTTCCTGGCTCCTCCAGCCCTTCCGCTACGCACGAAAGCTTAGTTGAGACTCTTACTGTAGACTGCTGAACTCTGCTGTGTGCAGCGGTTTTGTTGTGGTAGTTCGACCAATCGGTGGACGTGGGCGTACACCTGATTGGCCAATGGCGTCTGGTTAGAAGGTTCGACCGAACCCTCTTTTGCTAAGAGGGAGGAAGTGTCCTTAGGGCCCCCCCGATCCCTCGAGGGGGGGGTGGCCCGGCTCCTTTCAGTCTGGGGACTGGGAGGGAGCGACCCCACCCGTGGTGAGCTGTGCTTTGAACCATTCAGAGGTGTGAAGTCACCTGAGGGATGATTTAATCAGCATCTTGGTGCTGATTAGATTCAGTCTGGCTCTCTGAATGATCTCAGGATGTGAGGACGGGGCTCCTGATTGGATCAGCCTTTGATCAGGACAGGTCAAAAATGTAGTTTTAACCTGGAGAGAACTGTTCAGTCATATTTCTCATGATACAGTACAGTCCATAATGTGTCGATCACAACATCCCCCCTCCTCGTCTGTGGACTGCGGTCGACCTGCGGTCCGCAGGCGAGGATGAAGGGCTGTACCGTCAGTTTGTGGTAACTTTTGGTCACCATGTCCATCCCGTTCTGTGGGATCAAAGTGTCATATTCTGTCTAGGCAGTTCATAGTTCATCATCGGTTCAGGCTTGGTTCTGGGCAGTTCCTAACCATACCTAGACTCATTACCATATAGATAATACAACCTTAAGGTCACATACACAACATCATTTCAAAATCAACATGGTAAACAGGGAAGGGCAGGAGGAGAGAAGGAGAGAGAGAGAGGGTGACAGGGTGTGATTTTGAATGTGTGCTGCGTTCCAGCAGTGTTTGTGCATGTGTCTATGTAGCTATGTGCCAAGCTTTGTCCTATTTTGATGTGGACTGCCTGCCGTAAAGGTGTTATGTTTCACAGCACAGCGTTGACAATGCCTCTAGCCTACATAGAGATAAGGGTGAGAGCCGAGTGACAGGTGACTGTCAGGGGTGACAGGATGGCTGCAGCCAGTCACCCGCCCTTCACCGAGTTTGATGTCACTTCCTCTGGTGGAAATGACATCCTCTGGTGTCTTGAATGCCGACCCTGCCCGTCAGGCGTCTGGCGCCCGTTCGGAGGTCTAATTGGGTGGAGGGCCTAGTGTGCTGAGGAGACTCACGCCGTTCGCGCCCTGTGGCGCGACTGTGATGTCTCTTTGGGCAGCAGCTACCCCCCTTGGCTCTGTCCGGCAGAACCAGGTGGTCTGGCCTGCGTGGTGAGCGTGTGTGTGGTACCGTCTCTGGGTCCACACACACGCGGTTGGTGGGTTGAAACTGGCCATTTCTGCTTTTTGCTTCGGTTTCCACCTCCCACGCTATTGAGGCAGTTTTGAGAACCGTGCGCATGTTTCGGTCATACCAACGTGCGTCTAGGGCTACGGATGGGCGCACCGAGTCATGCAGACCATCTAGGTAAAGTTCCTTGAGACGTGGCACGTCTCCTTGATCCGGGCCATTTCTACCTTGATTATAAATTATTTTCAAACGTCTGAAGTAATCCCTAGGATGTTCCTGGTAATTCTGTTTGACGTGTAAGGCCGCGTTCCTCCCCGCCGCTGACGACTGGGTAAGGATGTACTCTTCGCCCAAGGCTTCGCGAAGCTTGTCAAAGTCATCTCTGATATGGGAAGGTTGCGTTTGGATAAACGCACGCACGTGCTTTGAGCTCGTGCTCCATATCAGTTGAGCTTTCTCTCGCGGCGAGGCGTGTGGTAGAGCCTGCGAACCACGTTCGACTTCGTTGAGATAATCTGTCAAGTGTACCTCGTGACTGGCGGGATCGAACAAGTCAATGTCGTTTGCGATTGACTTCAGTAAGTGATAGCGTGACTCTGCTTCTTGGAGAGAGAGTCCTGACTCACTCTGTTTTGGCAGTGGAGGCTGCAAGAAGGAGTGGCCGTTTGCCCGATTGGGCACCAAAGAGCGACTAATGTCATCAAGCCCGGGGTCCCCCCTTTCGGGGGGAGGGGTGGAAGAGCTGACTTCCTGTTTCCTTGGTGGACCGGAGCTAGAAAGTGAGTGAGGCTGGATAGCCTCTGGTGAAAAAGACCTAGCAGGATCCTCTCTGAATGACAGGTTAGCATAACTGGGCAGTTGGTCTGTGTCCAGCTGTGAATGCTGTTTGTTTCCCCTGCTCATCATAGTCACGCTCTCTCTTTGGGAAGCGGAGTGGATCTGCCGGAACTTAGTGACTGGATCTGACTCATCAGCGCACCCGCTGGTGGCCTGAGCAAATGACGGTTTATAACGCACAGGGCGGTAGTCGATCGACTCGCCCCGGGCGTGATAAATGGAAAGCCGGTAAGACACACGTTCCTCCCTGCAGGGGGTTGCAGTGTGGATCGTTTTGTCATAACCGGAAATGGCGCTGTCAAGTCGTTTGACTGTCAGCGGTTTGTGCTCTGAGGTGGAAGTCAGAGCTGGATGAAAGCGTGAATAACGTCTGAGTCTATACGTAGGTTGCTCGGATGAATGACTGACTGGTATGTCAGGAGCATGAACGTCGAGCTCGGAATCGGATGACGACTGCTGGGCTGAATAGCCTGAATCAGTTTGCTCGTTGTGAGAGCGGTCTCCCCCCTTTCGCGGTGTGGTGTCGCGATGTCTAGCAGCGCGGCTGCTTGCCAGCGCGGGCGCTAAGTGGTGTGCGGGGGTCTGATTCGAGTCGGGGGTTGGTCTAGCCCTAGGGGGCGTGTCAGCCTCCGGTTCTGGCGGGGCTACGGCCTTCTGGTGCTCTCGCTGCTTGGAAGCCTTGGCTGTTTGCCGTGCTATTACTGCTCGGGTGGTCGCCGACACCATGGGTGGCTCAAGAGGGATGTAGGTCGTTGGACCCACCTGATCTGCCAGTGTTTCCTGGCCTCCCGGTTCTGGGGTTGAAGCCGGGGGTCCGGTCTGCATGCCTCTTTGGCTCTGTTGCAGCCGGGAAACTTCTGTTCGCAGTCGGGCTAATTCTGTTTGGCAGACCTGGGCTTGTCGATGCAGGCCCAGGTTGGCCTGCAGCGTAGCTTGACAGCTGTTGCGCAGTCTGCCTATCTGCGTCTGGTAGACCGTGGTCTGCCGCTGATGCGCAGCGTCCTGCACCTGGAATCTGCGATTTTGCAGAAAGAAAATAATTCCCAATGGAATTATTAGGACCGCTAGTGTTAGCATTACAATGCTAAATTCATCTGCTCCTCCTGTGGGCGGGCAGATGAGAGAGGCGGCTACCGCTTGCAAGTCGGTGGCGGCCATCTTAAAGAAAGTTTCAGCGCTGACCATCTTGTGGCAGCGCAGACTCATTGCGATGAGTCAAGCAGCTGTTTTACTGCTGTCAATTTTAAGCAAAAGGTGTGTGCACTCACTTTGTTTGCTATGGCGTCACGTTGTCGTGAGCGTCAATGCCCACAGTTACTAATTCTAATTAAAGAATGGCCCAAATGTGACAGTCTCTCTGTGAGTTAGCTGCCAATTGCATGCAGTTAGTTTGACATCTGTCAGCTGTCACTCGGCTGGTGTCTGCTGTCAGTGTCATCAGGTGCAGGTGTCTGCCTGTCTTTCGCATGCAAATTCACTGTGACTGGTGGTCACAGGGCTTTGTTTACACTTTGTCTCTGGCTGTTGAGAGCCAGGGTGAATGTTTTTGAATGCTAATGTGAGGGGGGGCAGCCTGACTTCCTCCCCCCTTTGCCGGTGTGGCTTTCAAATTAGCATCAAAGGTTCCACTTTAAAATGCGCAGCACTGTTTGTTTCTGTTAAAGATCACTCTCTGATAGATGGAACATTGCTATCTCTCATAATTTTAGGTTGAAGGCACAGTGGAAAACAGTTTGTTAACTGTGGTTTCTAACATAAAAAATGGAATCAAGGATTTTAAACTGAGCTGTTGTCTTTGGGACGGTTTTGCTCAGAAATTTTCAATACAAATCCTAACTTGTGTTAAGATTATGGGAAGATTCCATATTTTATGATTAGAGTTCCTTTAGTGTCTTCTGACGCATGTGATTTGCTTGGCAAAGCGTTATAGAAAACCTGATTTTGGAAAAATTTGAAAAACTTTGATTTTTCAAAAATTTATGAATTTTTATTATTCATGCATATCATATCTGTGGAAATACTGATATTAGAATCCTCAAACGGGGCGTCATTTATGTTGTGCTCGCAGGAGCTGGTTTGGTTATGAAATATGATTATTAATAATTATGAATTATTAATATTCATAAATTTATTATATTTGACAGAAAATATTGTATTCTCTGTAAGATTCGGGGCACCACTGTAGTTAAGGCTACAGACCTGTCTAAAAGTCAGTTATGACTAGATTAGACACCAAACCAAATTGTCATATCAGTCTCATAGTGATATAATGTACATTGTACAGTTAATTGAAGGTCAAAGTTCGTAAGCTTCTGTCACAGATTTCCACAGATAAAATACCTCATGAATAACCACCAAGATTCATAGCATTATGTAATAAAAAGATTTAATAAATCATAATATCAATTGACATTAACATAATGATTAAAATATCAGTTCATCACATTTACTTTTATGACTAATACTCTACCACATCTATAGCTAATACCTAATGTGAATAAACATCATCAATTGTGTGTGTGTGTGTGTTAGGGTGTGTGTGTGTGTGTGTGTGTGTGTGTGTGTGTGTGTGTGTGTGCGTGTGCTTTAGGGGAAGAGAAGGAGGGAGAGAGGGAGGAGTGGCCCGCTGATGGCTGTCTCTGTGATGTAATCACAGGATTGGCTGAGAGGCGGGCTGATCGTGTGTAGACCGCCTCCTTTTCAAAATGGCGGTTTTGTCAATTTTGAGGAAGGACTGAGAGGGGGATCGACGGGGAGAGAGAGAGAGGGAGAGCAGGGGAGAGAGAGAACACGCTGGTGGCCTCAATTCTCACAGATCGCTAACAGTCACGTCAACATACAGGATACTGTAATCAACACATACATGGTAATGCATTTTAACCCCTAACTCTGCCCAGAACCATTAAACCATAAACTCTCACGTGGGTCTCGCTCCGAGAGGGAGAGCGAGTAGGGAGAGTTGCTCTGCACGCGCCTCTGGGGTTGCCGTGGAGCGGATGGCGATGGCCTGCAGCGCGGTTCACCCTGGCCTGGGGAAGCGTGCAGCGGACGTCTGATGGGGGTTGACGTGCCTGGGGGTTGACGTGCAGTCTCTCTGCTCGTTGAGTCGACGGAGTGCTGCGGCTGTGGCTGGATGCCAGCCACGGTGGGTCTTCTGCGTCCTTCGTCGGCTGTGGGTTCTGCGACTGGGGCCACGGTGTGTCTTTCTGCAGCCGTTGGTTTGCCCTGCTGCGGTGTGGCGTTCTTCTTCTTCTCCTGCACGTGCGGTGCGCGGGGAGGGTCGTCAGTCAGGCGTTCTTGCCTGGAAGCTTGGTCAACAGCTGGCGTTATGCCAGGCTGTGGTAAGTCTGGAAGCGTAAGGAGGTTTTTCCCTGCGACTTATAACGCTAAACCGACTTAAATTAAACTGAGATTAAGTATAACTATCTCAGTGTAAGCATGCTATGTCTCGTGGGACTTACGGCTGGCCTTTGGTAGGCGTTTTCTGAGTGAGGCCTGGTTCCTTCTGAGGCCCTGGTCAGGCCTTTGTTGCAGCGCAGGGGGTGCAGCGAGCGGGGGAGGGGAGCTGGCTTCCTGGCTCCTCCAGCCCTTCCGCTACGCACGAAAGCTTAGTTGAGACTCTTACTGTAGACTGCTGAACTCTGCTGTGTGCAGCGGTTTTGTTGTGGTAGTTCGACCAATCGGTGGACGTGGGCGTACACCTGATTGGCCAATGGCGTCTGGTTAGAAGGTTCGACCGAACCCTCTTTTGCTAAGAGGGAGGAAGTGTCCTTAGGGCCCCCCCGATCCCTCGAGGGGGGGGTGGCCCGGCTCCTTTCAGTCTGGGGACTGGGAGGGAGCGACCCCACCCGTGGTGAGCTGTGCTTTGAACCATTCAGAGGTGTGAAGTCACCTGAGGGATGATTTAATCAGCATCTTGGTGCTGATTAGATTCAGTCTGGCTCTCTGAATGATCTCAGGATGTGAGGACGGGGCTCCTGATTGGATCAGCCTTTGATCAGGACAGGTCAAAAATGTAGTTTTAACCTGGAGAGAACTGTTCAGTCATATTTCTCATGATACAGTACAGTCCATAATGTGTCGATCACAACACTGTACTGTACAATTTTATGTGAAATCAATGTATTAGGTTTAGTCTGACATTCAGCAAGTTCTCAACCTGGTGCTATCTACTGTATGTGTTCTCAGTGTGCCAACTTGTGGTCAATGCTTGCCTGCAATACTAAAATCTTTGTAAATATCGCCATGCCGATCAAAAGTCATCATACAGACACTGTGACGCGATTTTTGTGAAATTCTAATGAATGTGGTGCTCATATAATGAAATAAAAAAATAGTTTTCCTTTTTCATCCGGTGTGCATTTGCTATATATGATCATGCCACCTGCCACAAAAGCAGGATGTGCAGTCACCAGTTTACAAAAGGGACATAATGAGGACTTGTGGCAAAACTCCTCTTTCTCTCTGCCTCTAAGCTTGGAGTCTTGGTTATTACCAGGTTATTACATACTGACCAGGCAACAAGTGCAGTACCCCATAGTGCCACACGATGGCGCCAAGTATTTAAGTTTTAGACTTGTTTGAGGCGCTCCCGATTTTACTCCATTGCTTCTGTACTATTCAGAATCAGCTTGTATTATTGTGTCTTCACTTTTCACTAATATATTTTCATAAAAATAAAAAATAAAGCTAATAGAAACACACACAAAAAGAATTTAAAACGTAATGGGCTTGACCTGTAATACATATTTGAATATTTCGTTTGATTCCAAAACAATTTAATTAATTGTAAATTCATGGCTGAAGTTTGTGGCTTTAATATGAATACATATAAAAAATAAAGATCTCATTGTAAAGAATATAGCTAAATAATGTCGAGACAAAGGTATGGCAAAATTCTAAAATCGTATTCTTCAGTTTTATGTTCATGGTGTCACTTTTCAAAGATCAAGATAGCCTATCTGATAAGCATGCGGCTTATATTATAAGCCATTAAACTTTAATGGCTTTAATCATTAAAGCCACATAATATTATGCAGGGTGACTCTGACATGACATCTTGAGAGTAGACTAGTTGCCTCCCTTTGACACAACTCTGTCAAAACGATTTGACAGGCATGCAGACAAGTCTAAAAATATCCGTGACGTTTCCGGAAACGGTGATTCTTGTTGGGCACAGGCAGACGTCGCAGAGCGAGAGTGTGAATGTGAATGTGACTCACCTATGTTACTTTCATGTCGTGGCAGAAAACACCAAAGCGCAGTTGACATGACATGAGATGAACAGCCACCAGTGTAAAAAAAAAAAAAAAAAAAGGCCTCAGCCTAACATAGCAATGCATAATTTTGAAATGTTGTAGCCTATAAATTCATATGCTATATAATTCATATGCTATATGAATTTATTAAGCTTTATATCAGGATAAAGAGTCTAAACTCAGTTTTGCTGGTTTCACTCTCCACTACATTCCTGGTTACTTCACTTCCACTAGGTTTCAGGTGTGTGGCAGATGTGTGAATAAAAGGCTCGTAGGCTATGGCAACACTCTCTTATGACCAGACATGGTCATAATAAATCCAGTGATGTATTTTTTCAGATGGAGTTTCTGATCATTCAAATTGAGAATATTGAGATTATGAGGAAAAAGGTGCTGCACGTTGAGGAAAGTTATCTTTCCTTTTTCAGCACCACGGACAGTTCTGTCAGCGCAGCTACCAGGAGGGTAGGCCTACTGGAATCATGAACGCACATCTGTTCGGCTATTTATTTTGTCTGCAATGGTGAAGTTGCTGTTTAATAGTGAACAGTTTAATCCAGTAGGCTATCATCCTTATGTTTGTCAATACTGTCACCGCACTACAGTGATGGTGAGTGATGTGTGATAGAGGTGATTGTGCGCACTGGAGAGCGCACAAACAGTTCCTTCTTTATTAAGTGGACGTGGACGAATCGTTTAATTGTGATCAAGCAACATCCAGGTGGTCGAACTTGAGGACTTCCTCACATGCAAGCATACATCCCCGTTTCTAATGTGGTGCAATGTTTGTGCGTAAACCCACGCACAAAAGGAGGCGCGATTGTGTATGCGCCCAGGCGTGAGTTATTGTGTTGGCTCATCGCTCTATATAGGCTCCCTCCTCTCTCACACCGCGCTCACCCACTCAGGATACCTCGGACCAAGAGCTTCTTTAGAGGCTGCATCAGTTTAGCCGGGGCAGGTCAGAAGACCGACCCGGACAGGCTGCAACATGCGCTCGCCAGTGCGCGCTGCGCTTCAGCACCGAGTCAGCGCACCTGACACGTTGCTCGGCTCAGCCTCGTTAACGCGCTCGATTCTCTCTTTCTGTTTGTTTTCCACACCACCACATCAGAGTGGCAGCCGAGGAGCGGGTCAATGGGGACGACACGGCGAGTCTCTGACAACTGCGCCCCTCCATCGGACTGCAGTTTTACTTGAGGAGGAGGCAGATGGAGAACCCAACCAAGTTCCTCTCAGCATCGGTGCGCAGGAGTGATTCCGGTCCGGGACCCCTCCTCGGAGAGATGATGTGGAACAGCACCGAAACGGAGGCGACATCTGCCGGGAGGAAGGAGCTGCTCGTCCGCACCGTGACGGGCTGCCTACTGTCCCTGCTCATCCTGTGGACACTGCTGGGGAACATCATGGTCTGCTCCGCGGTGCTGCGCTTTCGCCACCTGCGCACCAAAGTCACCAACTTCTTCATCGTGTCCCTGGCTCTGTCTGATTTATTCGTGGCCGTCCTGGTAATGCCGTGGAAAGCCGTGGCCGAGGTGGCGGGATATTGGCCGTTTGGCACCTTCTGTAACGTCTGGGTAGCTTTTGACATTATGTGCTCCACCGCGTCCATCCTCAACCTCTGCATCATCAGCGTGGATAGATACTGGGCCATTTCGAGCCCCTTCCGCTATGAGAGGAAAATGACACAGCGAGCCGCCTTTGTTATGATTAGCATCACTTGGACGCTGTCTGTGCTCATTTCATTCATCCCAGTGCAACTAAACTGGCACAAAGCCAGCGGTGACGCGACGGCTGGGGCGCACAACTCTTCCCTCAGTGGCCAGATGGAGGAAAGTTGTGACTCGAGCCTCAACAGAGAGTACGCCATATCGTCGTCATTGATAAGTTTCTATATTCCCGTAGCAATTATGATTGTGACTTATACTAGAATATACCGGATTGCACAGATACAAATTGGAAGAATAGCCTCCCTGGAGAGAGCGGCGGAACACGCGCAAAGTTGCAGGACCAACAGACTCGAGTGCCAACACCACACCACGCTGAAAACGTCGATTAGACGGGAAACCAAAGTATTAAAAACTCTGTCGGTGATTATGGGAGTCTTTGTGTGCTGCTGGTTACCTTTCTTTATCCTAAACTGTATGGTCCCGTTCTGCGACAGACCGGCGACGGACCGGGACGCGGGTTTGCCGTGCGTCAGCGAGACGACTTTCGACATCTTCGTGTGGTTCGGCTGGACCAACTCCTCCCTGAACCCCGTCATTTACGCCTTCAACGCCGAGTTCAGGAAGGCCTTCGCCAGCCTCTTGGGGTGTCGCCACTTCTGCTCCAACACGCCGGTAGAAACTGTTAACATCAGCAACGAGCTGGTCTCATATAACCAAGACACCCACATCCACAAGGAAATCGTGAACGCCTGCGTTAACATGATGCCCAATGTGGTCGAATGTATTGAGCGCGAGGATACGTTTGACAGGATATCGCAGTTTTCTCACAACAACGAAAACGCCACCGACTCGGTTTGTGACTTGGACGACTGCGAGCCAAACATCAGTCTTGACAGGACGTCACCGTTCACACCCAATGGATTACACTGACTCCCCACTTGTATCATCATCTCTCGTGCGTAAAGGGATATGATAGCCTAATCATGTGATAGTGGTACTGCGTACTGGTAACTTTATAATACATGTCTATAAGCCATTTACAATTATGACGAATTAAACATTAATTAGCCTACTTATTAATATAGCCTATAAGAATATGATTATTTCATCAACTCATATTAGTTTAACATTTCTGAATTCTAACCAAGGAATAAAAATGTCGTATGAGTAATTTGTAAACCATTAGCTGATGCTGGTAAAACTCACACTACATGGCATTCTACATGTCATGTTTAAAACATTGTTGAAAATTGTACTTGATGTACTGTACTGTACTGTACTGTACTGTACTGTACTGTACTATACACCCACCCACCAAATACACATTTCTAGGCCATCCTGGTACTACTATTAATACTTAGACTGGAATAAGTTGCTACTTTAGATTAGGTGCTGCAACAAGTTTATAAATAGCTAAGTATTTAATCATATATTCATATTGTATTTACAACATGATAGTAGTAACAAATCATTTATAAAACATGAGTAAATAATCAGTTAACACTATTACAACTTATGCAAGTTTGTAGGCTACATGTCTAAGTGTGAATTTTACCAGCATGAAATGAAGATATTTGTATTCCTGACTTATAAATCAGATATAAATGTTGAACTGTTGAACATGTTGAAATGTTGAGTAATAATGATGGACTAATCCGATTCTAACATCTATAATAGAAGTAATATGTAATTAATGTTCAATTCATCATTAACTAACTGCTTGAGTAGCTTATAGATGAGTTATTATAAAGTGTTACCTTTTTTTGACCTCCTCCCCTACACATGGAGGTCAGGGTCAGCGACAGCGCAGCGCGCCCTGCAGCCGTTAGGAGGATTGAGTGACTTGCTCAAGGACACTTGTGTGCCGACACAGCTCGCCTGGTTGTGGATGGCCTCTCTGACCACCAGGCCACCGCTTTGCTTCATATTCGAGATGTGATGTTGTCCCGTTCTTAAAAAAAAAGTTCTGTACTGGTGTTTAATTATGTGACAGTGAAGTCTGTGTTCATTTGTTCAAACGTTATAGCTTCTGTATATTTGGAACTGTTGTTTCAAAGAGTTAACTCGAACAAAAGCTTTACTCAGAGCGTCGGTGTCTCATGCCCATCCACTTGGAGAGAAAATGTTTCCAAAGACTCGCTGACAATTCAGCTAGGGCATGTGGTTCTTAAAGTGGGGTCCGGGGACCCCCCAGGGGTCCTTCAGGGGGTTCCAGGGGGTCCCCAGTAAAACGGGGAATCATTTATGTTCACTATAATTCCATCCATAAGAAACACAATGACAGAATGTATGACTATTTTCGCCATGGGCATGGGTACTTTCTATAATGAATCATCTAAAAGCAGAAATATGATCAGATGGGGGACTCTGGGACAAAATGTCAATATCAAATATTAATCACACTGAGATAGGGAACCTCTTGCTGCTTAATAACCTCATACAGTGCCCAGCTTTCTATTGAACATGAAAGCTGCCTTACCAGTGCAACCACATTACATTTATTCAAACGCAGTCATTTCAACGCCTTATAGCATATTTTAAAGAGAGCGCAAAGCTGTTTAGAGACAAGAAGGGAATGTGCCGCAATGCCATTTAATTAATGGTTTATGCCAAAATACAGTATTAAAGTGTTTCTCCACTGCACCCACACCAACACATCCAGCCCCACCTACTCTCCACTGCACCCACACCAACAAATCCAGCCCCTCCTACTCTCCACTGCCCCCACACGACACATCCAGCCCCACCTACTCTCCACTGCACCCACACCAACACATCCAGCCCCTCCTACTCTCCACTGCACCCACACGACACATCCAGCCCCACCTACTCTCCACTGCACCCACACCAACACATCCAGCCCCTCCTACTCTCCACTGCACCCACACGACACATCCAGCCCCTCCTACTCTCCACTGCACCCACACGACACATCCAGCCCCTCCTACTCTCCACTGCACCCACACGACACATCCAGCCCCACCTACTCTCCACTGCACCCACACCAACACATCCAGCCCCTCCTACTCTCCACTGCACCCACACGACACATCCAGCCCCACCTACTCTCCACTGCACCCACACCAACACATCCAGCCCCACCTACTCTCCACTGCACCCACACGACACATCCAGCCCCACCTACTCTCCACTGCACCCACACCAACACATCCAGCCCCACCTACTCTCCACTGCACCCACACGACACATCCAGCCCCACCTACGCTCCACTGCACCCACACGACACATCCAGCCCCACCTTTCTCCACTGCACCCACACCAACACATCCAGCCCCACCTACTCTCCACTGCACCCACACGACACATCCAGCCCCACCTTTCTCCACTGCACCCACACGACACATCCAGCCCCACCTTTCTCCACTGCACCCACACCAACACATCCAGCCCCACCTACTCTCCACTGCACCCACACCAACACATCGAGCCCTACCTACTCTCCACTGCACCCACACCAACACATCCAGCCCCACCTACTCTCCACTGCACCCACACAACACATCCAGCCCCACCTATACTCTCCACTGCACCAACACATCCAGCCCCACCTACTCTCCACTGCACCCACACGACACATCCAGCCCCACCTACTCTCCACTGCACCCACACAACACATCCAGCCCCACCTACTCTCCACTGCACCCACACCGACACATCCAGCCCCTCCTACTCTCCACTGCACCCACACAACACATCCAGCCCCACCTACTCTCCACTGCACCCACACCGACACATCCAGCCCCACCTACTCTCCACTGCACCCACACAACACATCCAGCCCCACCTACTCTCCACTGCACCCACACCGACACATCCAGCCCCACCTACTCTCCACTGCACCCACACAACACATCCAGCCCCACCTACTCTCCACTGCACCCACACAACACATCCAGCCCCACCTACTCTCCACTGCACCCACACCAACACATCCAGCCCCACCTACTCTCCACTGCACCCACACCAACACATCCAGCCCCACCTACTCTCCACTGCACCCACACCAACACATCCAGCCCCACCTACTCTCCACTGCACCCACACAACACATCCAGCCCCACCTACTCTCCACTGCACCCACACCAACACATCCAGCCCCACCTACTCTCCACAGCACCCACACCAACACATCCAGCCCCTCCTACTCTGCACCACTGACTATATGCAGTTTGACATGGGCTCAGATGGCCAGAGGCCAAATATTTATAATGAAGAAATTGGAGATTATTTTTTGACAAGAATCAATGGAACGCCCTATTTTTTACAATGAGGACAAATACCTATTAGTTCGACTTTATCAATCACAGTCAACTTACTGAACTAAAATGAATGAATCACAACATTCCAACGTTAGTTTAAATAGACTGTCCCAGATTCCCAAAGATATGAAGGAGTAAATCAATAGTCCACACACTATTACAGCATTTTGTGACGTAGAGGAATTGTTGTTATGGAAAGCCTCCACGTGCATCACTTCTCCCGCACCACTCTGACTTTGTACTGTACAGATGAGCTGAGCTGAATGTACTGTATACTATACTGTCCTTTCAACAGTGAAATATGTCACCATCTGTCTAATAAAATGCTGTGATGCTGAGAGAAACGGAATGCGTTAGTATCTTATTGATCTTGTAGTGAACAGTGACATTATGGGCTCCCAAAACACAAGAATGATGCAGATTTGAGAGTTTCCTCCTCTAGTTTTTAAAACATTTCCCTTTCTAACTCAACACTGACTTCCCAGTCATGCTAATACACCTCCAAACTGTGTGTGTGTGTGTGTGTGTGTGTGTGTGTGTGTGTGTGTGTGTGTGTGTGTGTGTGTGTGTGTGTGTGTGTGTGTGTGTGTGTGTGTGTGTGTGTGTGTGTGTGTGTGTGTGTGTGTGTGTGAGAGAGAGAGAGAGAGAGTGTGTGTGTGTGTGTGTGTGTGTGTGTGTGTGTGTGTGTGTGTGTGTGTGTGTGTGTGTGTGTGTGTGTGTGTGTGTGTGTGTGTGTGTGTGTGTGTGTGTGTGTGAGTGATCAAGGCTAAATCTGATACTGGAGACACCTTGTAGTCTGTGGACAGATTTTGCAAGATGCAGTCACAAAATGTCACACCCACAAAAATGGCTGTGACATTGCCGCACATTGCCTCCCACCCCCAATTGACACCCCTGGCACACATTTGTTTGAAGTCACAGCCGTCACGGCTGGTGTGATCCCATCGCAAGATGGTCTCTACTTTATAACTGTCTTCCGCAGGCTCTTATAGACTATATGACGTATCCCACCCACCTCCCACCCACCCCCCATTCTCTCAAGACAGATGCGATGGCTCCTGTCTACCCGTCTGTACTTCACAGCTCTCAAAGTCGGTCAAAAAATAAGGCAGGATGTCCGGTCAAAATGAGGCGGGATATCCGCTCACCTCCTCCAATCACCTGTCTCGGTTATATTTCTGAGATTCGTGATTGGTCGAATACCATCAGACTTCCTTCAGGTCTGAAGCGGGGGTTTTTCTTTGGAAGATGACAACTTCCTCTGTCCACATTTTAATGGGCTGAAGTACAGACTGTCTCTAGTCTGGAGCATTCGAAGGTTGTGGAAGAGATAGACTGGCTTGAGAAACCCCCCCCCCCCCCCAGTGGGGGGGGGGGGGGGGGGGGGGAGAAACGTGTGTGTGTGTGTGTGGGGGGCCCCCCCACACACACACGTTTCTCATCCTCTGGATCAGGCTGTGTCCGTCTGTCCAGAAAAGTGAACTCCCAGGTGAAATCTCAGACACAGCTGATCTGATTCTGATTCAACCTGGCAGGATGCTGCATCCTGGTATGGATCGGCCCAAAGGGTGCCTGCATCGTCCGCGGGGGGACGGCGTCTTTACTCGTCCTCTCTGTTGTGACCTCGCAGTGTGGAGCTGATATGGCAGGTGGTGCTTTGGCTCGGACATCCAGCCATGACAGGAGGGCTGCAGAGCGGGTGGAGGCAGGCTTTAGGGGGTTACACCATCCGTCAAGACACATTTGTCAAAATACCTCCATCACTCGTTCCACCTACACACACACACACACACACACACACACACACACACACACACACACACACACACACACGCAAGCACACCCACAAATACATGCATTCCCATTTATAAAAGCACACAAACGTGCCCCCCCCCACACACACACACACAATTTTCAAACCAAACCTATACCCATGCTTCTTCCTGTCTTTATCTTCAAGTGATTCCTCTCATCTCAGGGACAGGAGAGGCTGCTTACTTCACCTCCAACATGGAGGAGTGCAACTGTTATGGCCAAGCGGGCGAAGCCAAGTGCAGAACACAAACTAACACAAGAGGCCATAGTAGAAGTCAATGCTAGCTTATTCTAGAGCAGGGAGTGGGAGTGAGTGCTTAGCATGCAGCAGAGAACCAGGAGTTGAGGCTTTGGCTCGAAGCAGGGTCAGGCAGGACAAGGGCGCCGGGAAGCCAGGCTGAGCAGCAGGTTCCAAGAGCGGGGAGAGAGGCGCTGCACCAGTGTGGAAGTCTGATGAGGTGAGACTGGTGCTGGAGGCAGGAGACAGGAGCCGGAGTCAGGCTGACGGGAACTGCAAGGACACTGAGAGAGACGAGTTAAGCCAGGCAATGAACCAAACGCTGATAGCACTAGAGTGGCACAAAGCATAGTGACTGACTGATGGGCAGGTGACAAGTGGGTGGCAAACCAGGGAAGATATACTGTGGGTTGATGAGCGGCAAGTGAGACAATGACGAGCAGCTGGTAGGCTGACTCCCAGAGAGAAGAGAGAGCCTGCAAGCTATAGGTGGAGGAGATGTTGGAAGTGGAGGCGGGACAGAAGGCATCACATTAACTGCTACACTAAAAAATGTAATGATTGGGTGGGGATGATTATTTATGAACGTGAAAAAATATCTTCCTATGGTAATAAAAACACGCACAATAGAGACTCCATCTTGTGAGAAGTTACTTTACTTTTCTTCTAGTGCTGCAGTGACTTTGCAGTCTAGTGATGCACTTTGCAGTCTAGTGATGCAGTGACTATTAACAAGCTGAAACTCAGAGGTTTTGCTTTTTGAAACTCCTTCTTTCTTGTATATCTGCTATAACATCCACCTCCCGTCTCTGACACAGTTTGAGCTTTTGACTTATCCTCTGCGGTTTTGTATAAGGAGCGAGATTGGGGTTCACTTTCCCTGAAGGTCATTGGTCCACTCCATCTCTATACATTCATTAACCTGGTCCGAGGCTCTCTTGGTACGTTTGGGAAAGCTCTTGGTCAGCATCCTTGACACTTCCTATGGTGATAAATCTTCAGGAGAACTTCGTCTGTCACTGATCAGACAGTGATAATGGATTGCCACTTTCCACAGGAAAGTAGAGTTCACAAAGTTATGCGCAGGTCACATTTTTCTGGCTCTGGGACATTCCTCATCTTGACATCTATTAACTCAGGGCAATTATGAACGTAATTGGTTTTATTTGATTTCGTTAACCTCATCATTTATCGTGGGGAATCCGACATTTGTATGCGAAATCTTGAAAAAATTGAAAGTTTTTCTTTAATGAACAAAAATGATCTTTTACTCAAACCCGTGTTGTGTAGGTTTTCTGTGCTCAGGACTGGGATGCTCAAGTTGAGGTTTGGTAAAGAGGTGGGCTGGCAGGTGAGGGATATGAGTGATTGGGAACAGGTTTCTATGTTCTTTATATCACATGGTGATCTTGCATGATGTTGAAAAATGTAATAATAATAAAATAAACTAAACTAGAGAAACGGATTAAATCATGCTTTGCTTTTATTATAATCTTGGATGATTTCAAATGAAAGATTACCCAGAATGCTGTTGTTCCTAAAAAGGTCACGTGAGGTCAGCCACCGTCTTGTCAAAGGAAACGCCTTGGGGCTCCCTGTCACAGAGAGGCCATCCACTCCATGTCACAGCGCGCGCGCACACACACACACACACACACACACACACACACACACACACACACACACACACACACACACACACACGCACACACACACACACACACACACACACACACACACACACACACACACACACATGCGGAGCCACTGCCATGTAGGACAATGTTTCATTATCATAAACTCATTAGTGCATAGCAGCAGGCGTGAGAGGAACGCCATCCCATCACGGACTGATCATTACCGTGCTACAAACAAATGAGCCATTGATGCTCACTTGCACGATTTATGACCTGTGTGATGATGGTGTTGTGACAGTATGAGCGTGAACACGTGTTCCCTCAAAGCTGAAACCAAACGAACCCCTTTTAGCCAATTGACATGAACACAAACACACCCCTTCACACACATACTTGACCTCCATGCCAAATTCCAGCCTCATAGGGCGAAAACTGTGCCCGCTATAGGGTGGTGACCAACCAACCAACCGACCGATCACAGCTAATAAATGACTTGTGTGAGTGCAGGTAAATAATAAAATACACATTTGACAATACTTGGAATTTGCCTTTAGATGTCCACAACTAATAAATCAAACATGAAGCACCAAACAGGTGCCTTGCATTATATATGCCCACACACACACACACACACATACACACACACGCACACGCACACGCGCACACGCACACGCACACGCACACGCACACACACTCACTCACACGCACACGCACACGCACACGCACGCACACACACACACACACACACACACACACACACACACACACACGCACACACACACGGTATGTACGTGACACATCACAGCAGTCAATTCTCTCGTAAGTCGCCGAAGAGACTGAGCGCGCCAAAGTAAGCCGGTGTGGCACCATCCAGCACCGGCTGTGACACTGAGGCCAAGCCCGGTCGGGGGTTTTCGTAGCAGATGCCCTCCTCTCTCACCACAAGAGGAGCGGCATCTCATCATGGAGTCATTACGCCAAAATTAGGTGCCATGCCATTCATGAATAAAGCTGGCTTGTTCAATTTTACCCACTGGTCTCTCATGATTGAAATGTATGTAGTAAACAAATATGAAGTATTTATAACACCTAGGCTATATGGTGAGGAGATATATACATGATGGTAAAAGCCATTTGAGACTTGACCGTGATAAAGGGCAATATAAATAAACAAAACAAGACACGCCTAGACAGACTAGACTGCTGGAAAATCAGTTTATTGCCACAAACTTCAGGAAAATATGATTAGCTGTTCATAGCTTTCTTCATTGTTTACTGTCATGATGAGTTTTGCCCTAAGCTAATTTAGTATGAGATCCTCCACCCTTTATACTCATCACATTCCTCATCGTCTCAGCTCCCAGACAATTGAGAGTCTACATTCCTCAGGAAGTGAAGTCTTCTAATGTCTCCTAACTACAATGCAAGTAAATAATTGCTTTCAGGGGAAGTTTTATCTCTTCTCTGCAATTCTCTTTGTGACAAATAACTGAAAACACTGTCTGCACTGTCAAATCCCACTGGTGCTCCTAACAAGTCCGCCTCTTTTGTTCTGCCAAAACTATTCTCATATTGACGTCAATATTATCCTGAGCCTCCCACCAGCACAAAGTCCTGACCCCCATCTAGCTTGTGCTGTTGAATGCCTAAATCCATGTTTTCTTTTGTGCAGGATCTCAACTAAGAATTGGAAAAATCCCATATTAATATAGCTTCAGCTTGGCTCCAATTAGAATGTGCATAATGGTGAAGTTACCGCATCATCACGCTCACTTCATGTTAAATAGTCTGTTTATTTACAAGGTTCATTAGTATTTTTTGAAAAATGAATTTCTTAAATCCTAATTACTTTTAATCTTCAATTCCATGTGAATGAAATTCATGAAAAATGAATGGGGATTACAAACAACAACAACAACACAGAGCCGTGCTCTACATCACTAGTGGTACCACTGGGTAATAGGTTATTGGAGGAAGAAAAATCAGGTAGATCATGCTAACCTTTATTAATCTTTCATACAGCATGGATTCTACCCCAGCATGAGCTCTCAGGCAAGCAAATGGGTGCCTGAAATGGAAATGATTCCAATCCGAGTTTGAATAGCCCAAACATAATTATGTTCCAATCCATGGGCTCCATATCAGCAAGTGGGGCTGAATGCAGCCACATCTCCTCAGCCTGATTCTATTCCATTTTTAGATAAAACATAAAACATATGTGCCCATGTAGGCCATTACAATCAAGTTGTCAACAAAGCTGAGAACATGATGGTCTATTGAACTACTGAGCAATCACTCTGAGCAAAAGGTGTTTGGTGCAGTGCAGACTGACTGTGTGCTGTGAAAACACTTTCCTGATACAGTTGTTGCTCATTGTCGCTCAGTCTCACGTATAGTTAATTACTTCATTATCAGCCAGCAGCAGCTCCACCGCTGTAACAACCATACAATGTACAGTATACATGTGCATAAGGGATCTTAAGTCACACCGATAGAGCATCTGTTTTGTGATGAACCAATTATTATCTACCGCTTTTTTGAACCAGCAAATAAATCAGACACATGCATTTCATGGTGGGAAATACATTTTATCCTATGGGAGCTGAACTGGTTGAATGATCCCTTTGTTTATAAATCCTGAGGGGTGAGATAATCCAGCATCCAATCACGGTCTAACAAAACATCTTTTGCAATGCCAGATAATAATATGCTGATATACGAGGTGATTATGAGAAAATTATTGTCTCATAATGAACTGGTGTCTCAAACACTGCCCAGTGTGTAAGAGTCATGAATGGTTTGGGTGATGTGTATTATAGTCCCTAATTACTTCCATTGACTGGAGACTGGAGATTGATTGGAATTGGTCTGAAACTCAAGAGACCGAGATAGACTGTTGTGAAATTCCTTACAATATCTCCAAGAATGTGGCGAAGATAGTAAGTAAAAAAAAAAAAAGAATTGAAAAATCCATGGTGTGGAATATAAATAATATATTTGGTCCTGCGGGATTAGGGAGTGAATCGAGAGACCCACAGGGAGCAATCCTTGTTGTATTGTTGTAACACCCAACAACAATAGACAGAGAGACTGTGGGGGGGGGGTGTCAAGGGGACCTTTGGGTGCCTTGGAAAGTACTATTATAAATCCAATCTATTTTAATTATTATGTTGTAAGTTTAGACAGCTGTACCAGATCAATTCCCCATCCCTATGGGTTTCCCCGTTAATGGATGGAAATACTCGTGTGCATTTCCCCTCCTCCCGTATTGAGTCTTTTGAATATATATTATATATATATTAACCTATTCCAGTTTTGCCTACCGCTAATTGACTTATAGGGTTTTGTGTTTTTTGCATGTTTCATATTATTTACATCTCACATAATATTATATATTATTTTGTTAGATTTGTTGCTTGATTTGGTGAAAACGTAAATCATCACCAGCTATCCGTCATATCGAGGTGGATTTGAGGACTGCCACCAGACAGTGGCTGTGTGTGTGCGTGCGTGCGTGCATGCGTGCGTGCGTGCGTGTGAGAGTGTGCGTGTGTGTTTTCTCAATGGGAATGTATTCTGGTAGGCTCATACACAGTGTGGTTGTAACTTTTTCATGTGCTGTCCTCTGGTCTACTGGCAAATGATCTATTTCCCCATTAAAGGAGAATTTCTGTATTTTTCAACCTGGACCCTATTTTCCTAACTTTGTGTGTAAGTGATTGGTTGCAAATTGGGACATCAGTTTTAGAAATTGGTGCAGTATTGAGCTTCAACTGGGCAACTGTGAAACAGGCTGCAACACTCCTGCAAGACTCAGGTCCCACATTCAGTCCTGATCTGGGATCAGCAGGCAGATGGAGATCAATAGAGGCGCTCCCAGTTCTGTCTCTATGATATAATAAGAATAAGAGCGTCGCAGAAAATACGCTTTTTAAAGGACGTACATGCACGGTTGCCACATGCCCTATCAGCCTCTGTTCCAGGCCGTTGCGCGACACATTCTAGCTAAATACGGCATACATTTCTGTTCTGGGTGACTAGTTTAAAATAAAATAAGATAAAAAATAAGGTCCAGGTTGTAAAAAAAACAAAAGCAAATTATCCTGGGTCCAGGCGGGTTTGCAAAACTGTAGCCGTGCAGAACTCTGGTGTGATAAAGTGGGTTGGCGATGTTACAAAGACAAAAGACAAAGATGTAGCAAATAGCAGTCACACCCAATAAAACAGCCTACAGCTACAGGATGCAAAGTCAGTGTGCCTTATAATCAATAAAATAATGAGAGGAAGAAAGAGGGCAAATTAGCTTCCTATCATTAACATTAACTCTCTCTCTGCTGGATCTTATCAGCCGCCGATTTCTGGCAGTGAAATTGAATCATCTGCTTTTCTGATTGATCAAATTCCCATTTCCAAACCTGGGTCGGGTTTAGCTAAACTGATTGTTATTGACCAAATGTCAAAGGGTAATATTTCTCAAGGGCACATGCCATTTTCTTATCCATTTAGATGACACTTTTGTCCATGAGTGAAATGACTGAGCAAGAAGGATTTCTGCTAATGCTAAAAGCTAAGGCTACATTTGCTGAAGGTCAGGGATGAAATCAAAGGGAAATGATGAGAAGAAATATGACACAAATTGAATTATAAGTGTCAAATTTGCTTTAGCATTTAGGCTACACGGTCCAAATACTCTCTTCAGGATCAAACATCTCTTGATCACGTGATTTACTTTTTGACGTGCTGTAGGATGTGAGGATAATATTCTTGCATTTATACCTGAGTGCCTGCTGCGTTAACACCACTGGTGTGTCTGGGCTGATAAATTACAGTTCTTTGTTGTTGTTTACTGTTCACATTCTATTGTTCTTTTCCAGTACCTTACAATCAATCAGCATATTATCATGATGTCATATTTTGGCAATTCTCCCAGGTTCAGTCCAATCATCTTCAATAGTTTCTTTAGACAAAAGCTGAGGTTTTCAAGGTCACGCAAGTGTATCTTATTGATCAAGATCTTGTTGGTCAGAGAGCCCAACACTGTATATGCCCATAACAGGGCCCATAATATCCCTAAGAGGGTTTGATCATTTGTGATACATTTGTGATACTTCTTCAGAAGACACCTGTGTGTGTCGAAACGTTAGTCTTTGTTTGCACCGACCTATTAAATTGCCTAACTTTGACCGTGTGCTCCAGATCCTTTTGTTTCACTATTTTTATAAGCATTTTATGAAATGTCTATGGGAAAATAAATGGCGGATGAAAATCTCTGGTACAGTGCTGAAGCAGGAAGTAGGCGGTCACTTTGCCTCTCTATTGTAATTAGGGAGACTCCTGCCCTCGAGAGCAATCCCCAAGAGATACACTATGGCTGCACAGTGACATAACATGACACCTCGCTCCTGTGTGTGTGTGTGTGTGTGTGTGTGTGTGTGTGTGTGTGTGTGTGTGTGTGTGCGCGCGTGCGTGCGTGTGTGTGTGTGTGTGTGTGAGCTCTAGTTCAAGCACGTGTGCAAACAGATCCCATTTCCTTCAGCCTGTAATTATGTGAAGATGACCCGGCGTACAACACTGACTAATGTACAGTGTTAATTTTGGCAGCTATTTTAGATTTAGTCTTAAGTCTTAGTCTTTGGACGAAAACGCTCATTAGTTTTCACATTTTAGTCATTTCTATCCTTGATAGTTTTAGTCTAGTTTCAGTCGACGACAACGCAAAACGTTTTAGTCGACGAAAAGTCATAACATTTTAGTCAACTTTTAGTCATTACTTCTAGTCAAAATGTTTTCTGTCTTTAAAACGAATTCAGTTAGGCCAACAGAGGCATTGGAAATTGGAATCAAGGTTAACAGGTTGTATCAAGTGTTGAAATTCGTAAAGCAACATTTAACTCTTAACACTTTTACTTGTGTAATATCCAGATTCCTCACGGCTCGTGCACACCTACAATGGCAAAATCGCTTTTCCGCTGTGCCCCAGCATTTTGTGGCCGTGGAAACCAGCTTCCAGCTTGGAGCTGTAGAAACGTTTTCAGGTAGATGTACACAGAAGGGTGGGGGGAGGAAATGTGTAGGAAGAGCTGTCATTGGGTAGCTTAACGAAAGGTCCCGCCCTAGTCCCGCCCTTCGAGCGTTAACCCGCTCAGGGACAAGCCGCCTCTAGTCTGCGACAGCGAAACGCTGGGCGGTTCCTGCGGCAGGGGGCGCGAGGTTGAAATGGACCAATCAGACGTGGAAATAGAGCAAGACAGCCTATCAAGATGCAGCGTCAAAGAGGCTTTCACAGGA
>NW_028151707.1:0-25048 GCF_964638095.1 Poromitra crassiceps | reverse complement strand
CAAGTTTGATTAAATTCCGTCAAGGCATTCCTGAGATATCGCGTTAACAAGCTTGAAAATGGCGTTCGAGAGGTCACAGTGACCTTGAACTTTGACCTTTGACCACCAAAATCTAATCAAATCATCCTTGAGTCTAAGTCGATGTTTGAGGCAAATTTGATGAAATTCCGTCCAGGCGTTCCTCAGATATCGCGTTAACAAACATCGTACGGACGGACAACCCGGATCCATAATGCCTCCGGCCTGGCTATCGCCGGCGGAGGCATAAAAACACTGCATGTTTTACTTCCGGTGAGGTCAAGGAAAAGGTAGGAAAAGGAATTAGACAACATATCGCAATATTCAATAGATCGCAATTTCGGCGATATCACAATATCGCAATACTATCGTATCGTGACTCAAGTATCGTTTTAGTATCGTATCGTGGGCATCTGGTGATTCCCACCCCTAGCGTGCATGCGTGCGCACGTACAGTATGAGAGTCTGCTCCATTTCTGCAATAATTGGGAGTCGCCACATTTGGAGGAGGCGCTGTTTCCTTTATCCATAGACAGACTAGACACATTTGTCATTCTGAAATGTTCTCATTGTTTGTGCATCTATTATTGTTTGTGTTCAAGGATTCATGTCTAAATGTGAACACAAATAAAGATATAAAAATGTGTGTGAATGTGTGTGTGTGTGTGTGTGTGTGTGTGTGTGTGTGTGCGTGCACGTGCGTGTGTGAGAGTCTGTGCGTGTGTGTGTTGCGTGCACTTATGTACAATCAGATGCACAAATAACAAAATGAAACCAATGACCAAATCAAAACAAAAATAAAAAAAATATATATATATATAAAGCAAGGACAGTGGGTGAACTGGGAGAGTGTAGAGAAGAGAAAGTTGAAGTGGAGAGAGTTGTGGAGCATGGAGGCCAGCAGAATTAGATTTATTCTAGGGGCTACTTATGATGTGCTGCCATCTCCCCAGAACTTAAATCAGTGGTTGGGCGAGGATGGTGCCTGCCCGTTGTGTTCTAGTGTATGTACATTGAGGCATATACTGTCAGGGTGTAAGGTCAGTCTCTCCCAGGGGCGATACACCTGGCGTCACAACCAGGTGTTGAAATGTTTGGCAGCTGCAGTTGAGGAAAAGCGGCTAGAAGTAAATTCTCTAGTTGCTAGCAAAGAGAATAGACAGATCAAATTTGTACGTGAGGGAGAAAAGATTAGACCAATTAAGGTCAGGCACAAGTTAGGGCAGCTAAGTGTAGGTGGAGCCTGGGAAATGAGGGTTGACTTGAATGAACAGCTAGTCATCCCAGCATATATAGTTAGCACCCGGCTACGTCCGGACTTGTTACTGTGGTCTGAGGTAGAGAAGAGAGTTTATTTTATCGAACTCACAGTCCCGTGGGAAGATCGAGTTGAGGAGGCTTATGAGCGCAAGAAAGCTAGGTATGCTGAAATGGCAGCAGAGGCAGAGCAGCGTGGTTGGAGGGCTCGAGTGCGGCCTGTAGAGGTGGGCTGCCGTGGTTTTGTGGCAAAGTCCGTTATTGCCTTACTAACTGAGTTGGGCATTCGGGGACGGAGCCTGAAACTTGCGGTTAGCAACATGTCTCAGGCAGCAGAACGAGCAAGTGAATGGCTGTGGATAAGGAGGAAACATGCTAGCTGGGGAGCTCGCTAAGGTCAGATTGATTGTTTGTTGTTGGTCATGATTAACGGTCCGCATCAACAGGGCTGAATCATTGACAGTGGTGGTGTAGTTAGGGATTGTTTGTTGTTGGTCATGATTAACGGTCCGCATCAACAGGGCTGAATCATTGACGGTGGTGGTGTAGTTAGGGATTGTTTGTTGGTCATGATTAACGGTCCGCATCAACAGGGCTGAATCATTGACAGTGGTGGTGTAGTTAGGGATTGTTTGTTGGTGGTCATGATTAACGGTCCGCATCAACAGGGCTGAATCATTGACAGTGGTGGTGTAGTCAGGAATGTCATACCGAATCGACCTGCATAGCTAGGCTTAGATAGTGAGGTAATATGCAGTTGTGCGGTGGTAGCATGGAGGGGGGTGTTTCCAGGACGCTGGATTACACCGTTAAGCCTTCTTGAGGTGTCGTGGGCCTAACTTAACGAAACGTCGGTGAAGGAAGGTGCCCACTTGAAAACCCCAATGACATGCTTCATACTGCTGTTGGCTAGGGTAGGTAACTGGTGATTTGTGTCTTGTTTATTAGTTTGTTAGCCTGTTAGCTTGTTTTATTCTGGATTGGGCTTCTAAATGTGTTTTTCCTCGGATTTTGGCACAAGGGATAGTAACATCTTGTCCTGTGTATTAATTAATAATATAATTATCTGTGAGGACGGTATAGGTATTTTACTAAAATCCTCTAAAACTAACACTATGGTGTTGTGGTCTGCACAAGGCATCTGCATAACAAATCAACATGGTTTTTATATTTAGTCACGCTGCGCCTGGCTGCTCAGGACATTATGTAAGTGAAGACCCACTGTGGCTTTCTGTGCATTCATGTGTAAAAGGCTGTTGTGTGCATCTGACTGTGTTAAGCTCTATAATCATATGGACTTGTCTTATAGAACAGGCTAAAGGTATCAATGAAGCGCTGTCTGATTTGTATTCATATTAGCACTGAATGATATTGTCCAAATCACAGAACCTTTTTGTGTGTGCTTAATATCATAAGTTACGATACATGTAGACACCATTTTTTACTCCATAGTTTCCTTCTTTCATCAATTAAAAATGTTGAAAAGATGAGAGGGAGACTGGGATGATGCTTAGGATTTGGTCATTTTGACTTAAACTAAACTATTAAATTACATATTTTCTTTAATATGCACCCTGATCCATGGAGCAGGTGTACAGAACACCTTGTTTAAAGGTATACTATGCAACTATTTCATTAAAAAACATTATATAGACGTATAGAAAGGTTTCCCCTCAAAAACATCACTTCTGACCCATGCAATACTGTGGCAGTGTGTTTATGTGGAGCGACACTGCCCCCTGTGTGTATTTTCCTGGTTGGACCACTGACCTAAAAAATATGGACAAAGCTATCCCATTCATTTTGGTCTTCCGTTTGGAGTTGATTCATTGCGTCACCATCTTGATTTTTCGTCAGCAGAGTGGGAAGGAATGGGTTGAGTCCTTCCGCAGCTCACGTGAGATGGGGGTTTCTCAGAGCCGCAGCTCCGCCTGCTATTGGTCCGTGATCGGCAAGCTGTGCAATCACTGGGTAGGCGACCTGTCAATCACCCCGTTTTATATAGTCTATTTTACTCCAAATGGGCGAGTTATATAAAAAATGACCCCCCTGCAGTTGTTATGAAAAGGTGAAATCTACATAATAAAGTAGAAGTTGTCTGTCCCTCTGTGTGTCCCTCTGTGTGTCTGTCGTCTATACACATCCACACCGCCGGTCCAATCGGGCTGAAAATTTGCATGGAGGTGGGTTATCATCCCGGGAAGGACATAGGCAGGTTGGAAAGTCCTGCAACCACCTGGAAAATCCTGGAAACTACATTTAATGCCAAAACTTTCAAAACTATTCGGTGACGGTGCCCCTTTAAGAGGATCCTTCCATTCTTCTTCTACGTCATTCCAGCATTGCAATCCATTACTGCCTCTCACAGGTCGCCCATATCACCCATATTATTGCGATTCAACCAGAGCTGAACCACACCACATCTGCGGGAGTTACACGCCACAATGGTTTTGGTGATTTTCAACACATTACATTGTGGAACCGTTACAGTTAGGACGGCTACAGTACCATTTGGATCACTACATTGGCGCTAGCTGTTAGCTACGTTAGCAAGCTGTTAGCTGTGGACTACGTTTGTTATGTGCACAGCACGTCAGTTACATCCATGTCAAACGCCACTGAATGGGAGTCAAAGCTGTTTCCGGCCATTTCTTCTGGATCGCCCACAAACACTGTAATGAAGGCGAGAGGCGAAGTTGTTTCACCTTTTTGCACACAGCGCAGCAGTCAATATGCTGCAGTGGAACAAACTATTCCCTCCTGAAGTTCTTCCACGCAAATGACGACATGCGACTATATGAGATACACAACGTTTTCACAACTACGGTGATACAGGTAGGAAACCCGACTGGAAAAACATAGTTATAGACCTGCTTTATATCACAACATTTTCACAACAACGTTTATACAGGTAGCGTTACTGTAGGAAACCTGCCTGGAAAAATAGTTATAGCCCTGCTGTATCTACACAATAAAGTTGAAGTTGGCTTGAAATTAGCCTGAAATTTTGCATGGCAGGGGTAATGATCTGGGGAAGGTAATGGACATGTCATCAAGTCCTGCAACCACCTGGAAAGTCCTGGAAAACACCTCACGCCCACACACCATGATGGATTGGCCTGAAATGTTGCCCGACAGCGGGGTTATGATCAGGGGAAGGTCATAGGCCCGTCATCAAGTGGAAAACACCTCACACACACCCCAGGTCAGATTGGGCTGCAATTTTGCATAGCGGGGGGGTTCTGATCCGGGAAAACTCATGAGCACGTCATCAAGTCCTGGAACCACCTGGAAAATCCTGGAAAACACCTCACGCCCTCTCCCCAGGTGGGATTGGGCTGAAGATTTGCATGACGATGGGTTATGATTCGGGGAAGGTCATTGCCAGGTCATCAAGTCCTGGAACCACCTGGAAGGTCCTGGAAAATCCTGGCAGCCACCTTACACCCACACCGCAGGTCGGATTGGGCTGAATATTTGCATGGCGGTGGGTTAGGACCCGGGGATGATCAAGGCAGGTTGTATAATCCTGGAAGCCATCTGGACACCACCGTCATTTCCAGCCAAGCAAAAGACGCAGTTGTATTGCTTTGTGTCTATTTAGCCCGGGCAACGCCAGGTACATTGTTAGTTAGCTACAGTATATAGACCAAAATCGTGTTAAGCCCTAGGCTGTAAAGATGCCTAATTACTGTTACAAAGTGGGGCATTCTAACAGGAACGACGGGACTTCTGAGCCCTGCCTAAAGTGGCCATTCGAGGAATTACAGCTCAAACAAGACTTCTTCCTGGGAAAGGGGCAGAGCTTCCCCACTGGGTTGGACATTGTTTTGCTGTGTTCTGTGTTTATGTGGTCGAGCAAGGCTGTGTTTATGAGGAGAGAGAGCGCCTGAAAACTGTTGAAACACAGGGATTAAACTTTTTTCACTCTGAAGGTTTCACAGCGGTTATGTTATAAAAACACAAATAAACACACACATACTGTACTTCCAAACCATGGATATATAAGCTTGAAAAATGCTCTGGGAAGAAGCTCAATTTCCTTGCTTAGTCCGCGCTGCCTTCGTTGTGCTGAGCTGATCCCTCTGAGAACATCTTAGGGACATGCTATCGGTTGGGCTGCTCTGAACTGAGTGATGTTATTGGCTGGGTGCCACACGCCCCCACGTGGGACTCTGAACATGACTACGCCCAGAGGAGTCTGGGCGTAGAGGAGACATTGCCAAAACAATGTTAAAGCCCAAAAATACAAGCAGGGGACAGCGTCTTTCTACATAAACACACTGCCACAATATTGCCACACTTTGGTTTACAGCAATAAACCGAAGACAAAAAGCAGCACCATTAGCTTAAACATAAATGATAAAGTCACGGCTAACAAATTGGAAGTAGCTAATAGCTTAAATTAATATTTTACTTCAGTGGCAAAAAGATTGGTTCAGAAGTTGCCCTCTCAATCAGATCAGTTCAGTGTCTCAATCATGTTGTTGATCGCCCTACTGAAACTCGCTTTCAAACAAGCGTTGCTCAGTGGGAGAGTCTATCGACTACCGGAGTATGCCGACTCAGCCGTGCCGGGCGCGCTGCCTCCTGTCACGGACTACTCCGCGTACCATCGCCCGCTGTCTCCGCAGCTATGGGTAGCCTTCCAGGACAGCGAGAGAGCCTTCAGAGCCTGACTCAACACCAGGCCACGGCAAGAGAAGCATTTCGCGTGTTCTGGAGACCCGGGAGAGTGGACACGTCTGATCAAGATACTGTACGGAGTATTCTTTAAGAACGGCGTTTTTACAACAGTGAGTTCAAGAGGAAAACAGCTCGGGTTCCCGTTTCTGAAGTATGTAACACGGATACTGAAAAAGTTTCCTCTGTACCAGCCACTCCCAGAGCCGATGACGTCATCCACCGCTGCTGTTTGGATCGAGGGACAACTGTGTTTCATCCGAAATACAGTACAGCCCCAGCTCTGCATTAGAGCGCAGGAGCGCCGCAGTAAAAAGGTGAGCAGGACTAAGCTTGCTTCTCTGTGGCAGCATAGAAGATCAAAGGCGATCCAAATAATTCTAAACAACAGTGAATACCCGGACACTCCCCCCTGTCCCAGTGACATCACAGCCGTGAAGCGCCACTATGAAAATAAATGTCAAAGCCGAACTTCAATCAGTGACCCTCTCCCATTAACACCCTGGAGTAGCCTGCCACCAATTCAACCTAGTGACTTCCCAGACACCTCACACTTCACACAGGCTGAAGTAAACACTGTCTTATGCAGCCTACCTAACAACAAGGCATGTGGCATAGATGGTGTTAGTTATGAAAGCCTTAAGACCCCACAGACATGTGAAATATTAACATCCATATTTAATGTCTGCCTGGAAAATAAAAAAGTCCCTGAGTCCTGGAAAGGAGCAATGATTCATCGCATCCCCAAAAAAGATAACACACCAGATGATCCATCCACCTGGAGAGATATCTCTCTCCTACCGACCACCTATAAAGTGTTCATGAAGTGTATCCTGTCCCGTGTATTGCCCTGGCTAGTGGACAATAACATCCTGTCACCCAAGCAGAAAGCATACATTAACAGACAGTGCATGAACGAACACGTGTTTTGTCTGAAAACGGGGATTGATGACTTCAAACATGAATCCTGCAAATTCTACTCTGTCTTTCTGGACTTCAGGGACGCTTTTGGGACCCTGACCCATAATGTCATGATTCACACCCTCGAGGAAATCCAGCTACCTCAAGTGTTTATTGACATTATCAAGGATGTTTACAGCTCTTCCTTCATTCAGGTCATCTGTGGGAAACAACTTACAGACCCCGTCCCCCTCCAGGTGGGCATTAAAACCGGGTGTCCGTGGAGTGCCATCAATTTTGTCCTCGCCATCAACCAGTGGATTAGGTGGCTGTGTGACTGTGCCCCACCTAATGTGATTTCCCCCAACCCCATACAAGGCTACGCAGATGATGTGCAGCTGGCCTCTCGGGAGGTGAGCGTTATTAAGAACATGCTCTCCAGAACTGACACATTCCTGGACTGGTCCGGTCTGGAGATAAAACAATCTAAATGTGCAGTTCTGTACCAGAGAAGGAGTGGCGGGAACCGCTGGTATAAGTCCAAAACAGACAGAAATCCCGAGTTCACCATCAACTCGGTACCAATCCGTGTGTACGACCTGCACGAGACGTACACCTACCTCGGGCACAAGTTCAATGTTGCAGGTGAATGGAAGGAGCAGGTGGAGTATATGGTCACAGAATTCACCACCAGACTGGACCTGATCGACGTTTCACCTCTCCCACTGCTCATGAAGTTGGAGGCCATCAGACAGGTGGCCCTGTCGAGAATTCAAAATCTTTTCTCCAACATCCACCTCATGGTCAAAACACTGCGGGAACTGGACAACAAGGTGGTTTCCGTGGTGAGGAAGTGGTTCGGACTGAATACACACACCACCAGAGACATTGTTTTTCAGTCGAAGCCCAACAACAAGATGGACTCTCACTCTGCTGGGTTTGGGGTCTCGTCGGACTGGCCCGACCTCAATGACCTTTGTGTGCGAACTGGAGTGTCCCTGGACTGGGTGAAGTCTGACTCAGACACTGTAATCGTGTCTGAGGATGTTATATCTGACTGTACAGTTTCAGTAAGGGTAACTGTTAATGATACTCAACATCATGTATCACCAGCCAACACACGCAGGTACCTGGTAGGGCTGCAACAACAGAGGCAGCAACAACACTGGACCGGTTTAAAGTTACAGGGAAAGCTAGCATGTATTCCCACTGCAGATCATACAGTTTCCCATACAATATTCAAGAACTACGCAGTTAATGAGGATATTCTTACATTTGCAGTTAAAGCCAGATTACAGGTCCTCCCAACCAGACTCAATCTCTCTCTGTGGTACCCCAATACATTTTCTCCTCATTGCCTGCACCATCATAACACCCCAACCATAGAGTCACTGTCACATATTCTGAATGGCTGCCATGTATACAAAGGTATGTATATTTCCAGACACGACAGGATTGTTGACTTACTGGTTAAGGACATGCTTCTATACATCCCACCTTCTTCTGTTGAAGTTTATACTCACACAAGGGTTTCATCTGACATGTTCATACTATGCAATAATGAAACTGAGATCTTTTCAAATGTGACAGCCAATACACCAGATGTTGTTGTTGTTGACGAAGAAAGCAGAGAAGTCACCATCTTAGAAGTAGGCTGTACGTTTGACTATAGTCTGGAGGAGACATTCCTTGCTAAGGTTTTAAAATACCAACCTCTCAAAAATGAGATTGAACAACTCGGGTACAAGTGCAAACTACTTGTGTTTATATTTGGAAGCCTTGGCAACGTCCACAGACTAGTTGTAAGGGGTTTGCAGATGGCAGGAATTCCAAAGCCAAAAGCTAAAGCATTAGCAAAATTCTGCTCAATATCTGTGATAATAGGCAGCCGCCACATATGGAGGAGACGCTGCTTCCTGTATCCATAGACAGATCAGACATGTCAATGAGATTCTGAGCTTGTATGTGCATCTACCACTATTTGTGTTCAAGAATTTCTCTTGTAAAATGTGAACATAAATAAATATATTAAATGTGTGAGAGAGACTACACTGATCTCTGCATTCTATGATCGTATAGTTTACTGAGACACTAGTAGTACACTACACTGTCTCTGTACTAAATGTGATTATATAGTTTACTGAGGATATGTTGCTTTTATTTCAGATGAGGAGCCGATTGTGAGCCCACATCTCAGAATGAGGTCAGGACGGTCAGGACGGTCATTTAGGTCTGCTAAATGACGAAATGTAATTTAATGTAAAGAGACACACATGGGCCCCGCGCACACACACACACATTCACACTCACTCACACTGAGTAAACTGTATTGTTGAATGTAAAAAAAGCACTTCATGTATATATATATATATATATATATATATATATATTTTTGTCATTTGTGTCATAACGAATAATATTTACATGTCTGATGTCAATACAGTTCAAAATAAAAGAATTGAGAGCGAGTTCTGCCTGAGATTGTGTCCTTTACAAAAATGCAATTTTCTGCAATTTCTCTTCTCAGAGAGACCTTTTTGGTGAAAACAGGGTGTATATAAATGGCTATAAGTAGAGTACAGAACATGCTAAAAGCTCACTTTTTTTTCTGGTGAACCCAGAGACGTACATCTTCATTTTGAGGTATTGCAAATCACTTTGGTGCTAATAGATAATTTACTGTGGGTCTTGAAAGATGACCAACAATTATGAAAATCTTTGGCCTGTGCTAAATATTGGCAGTCCTAAACTGGCCATGAATGAGTTAACTGGCTCAAGTCGACGCCAGAGTCTCTCTGTTAAAACTTTGTCTGGTGAGAAAAATTGTCCAAGGTGATGTCCAGAAATATCTATGTACGGTAATTATTTTAACTCTATAAGGGACCAACACCATTATTCCACCAGAGGGAGCTCTACTGATTTCATTCCCTACTAAAAGCCTGATGGGGAAAGAAACATTCTTATACTCTGCAGCTAAAGAATAGAACAGTTTACCTAAACTAATCAAAACTTTACAGAGTTAGCCAGCTTTAAAAGAGAGCTGAAGAAATGGCTCCTTAATAAAAATAGCATTTAGGTAATGGTCTCATGGGGACTAGAACCTTGTTAGGACTAACTGATTTATTAGATCACGGAGTCTATATTAGGTACTTACTATACATTTAGTATGTTTTTATTTTTATGTTGTATGTTTTTTTATTTTATGTAAGTATGAATGCTACATTGTAAAATGTAGGAATCTAACATTGTAAATTTTGCCTTTCATGCCTTAGGACCACAATGGAAATAAGCCCTAGGCTTTCTTGTGTTATCCTTGACGGTTTTTAATTTTGTGTATACTTTGTTTTTAGCTCCCCTGGAGTTTATGAATGTATACCTTCTGTGTTAATGAGACGTCAAATAAATTCATTAATTCATTCATATAATTAGAATAATAATAATAATAATAATAATAATAATAATAATAATAATACAGATTATTTGTATAGCACTTATCAAAACCAACGATACAAAGTGCTTAACAATGAACATAAAACAACAATAAAAAATATAATATGGTGTGAAAAAGCAGGTTAATGAGCCAGAAGTGATGGGTTTGAGGGGAAACTTTTGTATTATAAGTCTATATAATGTTTTTTTATGAAAGTGTTGCATAGTATAACTTTAGGGACCTTAAACACAACAATTTCACACAACTAACCACGCAATGGTATGGTAGTCATATCAGTTATGGAAAATTACAGTAGCGTTAACGTTACATGTACATCTCCTCTCCATGTTCCTACGTAACTTGCAGTTCCCGAAGACAAGTCCGCAGGGCTGTCATCAGAGCAGCTGCCAGTGATAGCTTCAGAGTGGCTCTCACAGCCTTCAATCACCCCTTTCTATATCAATGTGTCAAATAACTAATTAAAAACAAACTTATCAAAAAAAATTGCACTTGAACATACATTAACGTGATAAGCACTCCCTAAAATGATAGAAAGCATCTTTGGGAAAAATCTATTTGACGTGCACTTTGATTGTTTAGTTTGGCTCATGTCCCATCCACTAACACAGAGTAGGCGGGACTTATGACATATACTGCAGCAAGGGGGGCGATCAAGAAGTTTTGGCTTCACTTTTGGCCTTTCATAATGTCCATATTTTATTTACAGTCAACGAGGTGTGTGTGTGTGTGTGTGTGTGTGTGTGTGTGTGTGCTGCTGACCGTCTGGCAGAAGACGACGTCGCGGCGGTACTGCAGCGTCAGGTCCATGGCGATGGTGGGGGCACTGTCCTGCATGAGGAGGAACACCATGGAACACTTGGCCTTGTCGCTCATCATGGCCACGCACTCCGTCAGTGTGGTGAGGAGAGGGTACAGAGCCTCACTCCACTCGCCTGGGGCACACACACACACACACACACACACACACACACACACACACACACACACACACACACACACACACACAGAAAGGCATGTGTGAGAAACATGCACAGATAAAAGATTGATGTACACATGAAATCAAACATGATATAAGAATAAAGGATAGAGATTAGAAAGATAGCTAGCGAGCTACAGTAGCAGAACTGTGTCCAATCCGGGATTTCAGCTCTTTTGGTGCAGAGTCTGCACTGCAGACACAGCCAATTGACCTATCGCTAAGCCCCACCCCCCGTGCTCACTCGGACAAACACAAGGCATGCTGACTAGAATAAATGGCAGCCGTCACTGTCAAAGTTATATCCCAAGAGGCTCTTAACAACTTTTTGGGCCTGATATCATCTAGAAGCCATCATAAAGTACTTCACTATGCCATGGAGGGCAATGTACAACATTTAAAGCTATCGATAAAAAGAAATGCGTGGAAATGGCTTAGTGAATCTTTAACCAAACATGCACTTTTAACGAAGGAAGACAGAGCGAGATAACCAGTGGGGATAACAGGCGACTGACATCCAGAATTGACATTTTATTCACTTGAGTAACCTCTCCGTGGATTATATATATGCCGAATTGAAGAGTGGCGCCTGGCAATCTATTTCACTATTTCATGTAGGCCTACCTCTGTATAATCAAGAAACGTTAAATTAATAGTGTCTATGTTTTTCATAGCGAGACAACAGCACACATGCATGGGTGTAGCAGATCAGGAGAGGCATAGCCTACAGCAGACCACTTTTTCCATCATGTTTTATCTTTAGACTACCTCACATTTATTTGGGGAACGAGATTAATTCCCTTGTTTTAGGGTTTGACAATGTTATAATCACATCAATCAATGCACCTCCTCTTCAACCAACGCGCATAACGTAATGGCTTTAAACTCGCATAATTCAGCATTTTCTTTTGCCAACTTTCTGAATACCATGATGATTTCATGATACCTTTGGATCACGGAAGGCAAATGAGGGAGAAGACTCATCTCGCTGTCACCACAATTGCAGATTTAAGTCCAAAACAGCAGCAACATTGTGGATGTGAGTGGATCTACGTTTACTAGTTTAATATTATCAATTGCCTGGCCTCCCACGATACCTCGTAATGTTGCATTTACCCCCATGCACATCGTTTGACCATTTTTTCCAACTTATAAATGTATAAAACCCCATAAAACCAGAGGAAACTCACGTTTTCTAGTGCTTCTCTATGGAACTAAGCTGAGAATGTCTGAGTGTATTGTAGAGCTGCACGCGCTGTGATTGGCTCGTCTGCGTTCACGGCATGGCTTAGCGGTAGGTCAATTGTGCCAAGCCGGAGGTAACACGAGGGCTCAAACCTGTGACCCTTGTGTTGTTAGGCAAGGAATCTACCGCTGCACGACCCGGATTAATTGTATTTCTAATTGTGTGTAAATAATTGGGCGATCAGTGTCCAGAATTGGACATTAGCTAGCTAGATATTAAGAACAGATATATATATAGAGATGGATAGATAGATAGTGAAGTGCACAAACACACACACAAACATGCACAAGTACATTATGAACACCAGCAAACATGCACATACAGTCAGGCGGGGACTGCATAATCGGGCACGTCGGGCCGATGCCCGGTGGCCTGGCCTGCAAAAAATAAAAAAATAAAAATGTGTGTGTGTGCCCGCAGTCAGGCCACTCACTGAACAGCAGGCCAGGCGCCGCCTACTGGTTTACTAGTGGCTTTATTACTTTATTAGTTAGTCTGAAGTAGGGATGTAGCGATTATTAAGTAGCGATTTAATCCTTTAACCGCCTACTAATTTATTAACCGTTTAGTATTTACTAGTCGGTTAAACGTTAACGTCTGCGGGTCTTATTGACCTTAGTGGCTCGAGCGCAACTCGGAGGAGAGAAAACTATCTGAAGCTTTGTTTGTTGGAGTCCAGGTATGTTTTACAAGAAAATGCTCGTCATTGTCGACGATAACGTTATCTGACCTGGCTAACAGTGGATACTCGCTTGCTTGCTGTGTACCGAGCTCAAAGTAGTAGGCTACGTTATTTATTTTACCCCCTTCACTGTCCGCTCCAAAAACAACTCTCTTATTTTGCGCCATGACCGCCAGAAGTGTTAAAAGGACCTGGAAGAATTTGGCCCACTGTAAGGTCTGAACATAAGGTGAATACTTTGATATAAAAACCAATAAACGGGGCAACTCCAATCTTGAACAATCTCAGCATGAGACGCCAGCTTTATTATTCTAACAACACACACACTTCCATTTCCTGTCTTCAACATAAGAGCTCACAGTGCATTGGCCGTCTAGAACGTAATTGGCATTGGCAAACGTATCAGAAATGTATTTCTCTTTAATTTGTTCACCTTTATTCAGTCAGTTGTTGTTACATCAATATAATTTATATTAACAGCTTGTACTGAATGTTTGGGCTAAAATAGCTCCTAAATACACAAAACATTTGCATTTTAAACTTTTAATTGAATATGTATATTAACACATTCACTGCCAGCCGTTTTTTTTTTACTGTAGGTAGCTTCTGCCAAGGTTTTTTTTTTGAGGATTCTGGCTCATCTTTCAACAGCCGAGGATTATTTTCTGCTAAGATTTTGTGAACACAAAATATCTCAAAAGAACTAATAGAATGTGTGCTTTCTCTGTCTAAAAGAGTTAGTTTGTAGAGTTAGTAGTTATGTAGGCATTAGCACTTGAATACAGCATGGTTTCAGCGTCTGAAAATTTAAGCTGAGATAAATGGCTTTTTGTGAAATTCGATAGAACAGTCACTTTAACCATTCATTTTTGGCATCAGTAAGACGTCAGACATCTAAACAATAGTTTTGAACAGTAATTTCCTCCATAACAGCAGGAAACCCCCCTCTCCTTCAAACTCCTCCCTCTGCTGCTGCTGCTGCTGCTGCCTGTCTGCTGGCGGCCGCTCTTTGGGCGAGTCTGGATGGGCTCGCTCGTTTCTTGGGGTTTCGGTTGAGAGCTTTGATGAAGCTTTTGCGATTCTGGTCTTATTTATGCTGCGTGTTTCAAAGTGTGTTGCACCCATAATCTATTATGCAAATTTGCAATCCCCCACCGCCAGCTCCCTGCGCGAAAGCGAAAGCGTTTTCGCCAATCCATTTTCATGAGAATGGCTTCCTCACGCAGCTGTTTTTGCTTGGCTTTCTCTCGTCTGGAGAGCACTGTCGCCACTTAGTGGGTCGGTAAAATAGATTATACACATTCAATACCTCCCATATTTTAATAGGAGATGTAAAAGGGGTTGATCGATGTCCCACCGTCAAAAAGAAAGAAAAAAAAATTTGGACGAGATATCTCGTCATTGGCAGTCAACCGTTGGTTTCTGCTTGACGAGATATCTCGTCCACGGCAGTGAACGTGTTAAATTGCGAGTTTTCTTGCTTATAGACTAGTCGACTAGTCGCAAATAAAATTTGAGACAAGTCGGCGGGGAAATTAGTCGAAATTCCCATCCAAGTAATAATTACACCTCAGGGTTAAAGTGGGTGCATCTCATTGTAAAATTGGACTCAGAAGCTCGGAACCATAGATGGTATGAAAATATGGACAGAGCCACCATGATGTCACTCATTCATTTCTCGACTCTTGTGTTGGAGCCTTGAGTTTTGCATTGCTCAACACTTGGCTATAGGCTATAGAGACTAAAACCATTGTTGGCCTAATTTTTCAGAAACAAAGGTTGGGGGTTGAGCAGAACACACTACCATGTCTTTAATGTTAGGGGCTTGCTTAAACAGGAAGATGTTTAATGAAACTGAGAATATGTCAATGTTTATTATTATTGTTATTGTTATGACGTGTAGTTCTTAAGCCTGTGGAGAATAACGCAGTATGCACGATCTGATCACTTTTCCTTAAATAAAGTTTGCTGTGAAGCGTTTGTACAGAGGCATGTTTTTGGTTTTACTTCTTCATACTTGCAGTTATCTAGGCAATGTTGATGTTTCTATTAGTGAACAAATACAGTAGGTAACATGCATCATTGCGTTAGCATTAAATTCACTAAATCTTCCTTCAAATGACCCAAATTGGGCTTCAAACGGCCTAAATTTTTCACACGCTTCGGCCCATATCGGCCTGGCCTGCTTGGTATCTAATGCCCGGCCTGAATTATGATCCCAGTCTGCCCCTGCATACAGTACACACAGATGAAACTCATGCCTCCTTTGCACATCATCCTCACAATAAAGTCTGTGTCAGCTCAGGTTTCAGGTACTGTTTATATCATTTGAATTGAATGAAAAAATTAGAATGAGATTGAACTGATAGACTTGAATACATTTTCATATGTTGCCATAAAGACTGATGCCATTACAGCGAGAAGCAGAAGCGTTGGGCTGATATGAAAGAGAAAAGAGAGGAGATAGTGAGAGAGAGAGAAAGAGAGAGAGAGAGGAGAGAGAGCTAGGTTTTACATTTAGAAGTTTAGTCTCCTCTGTTTGTTCACAAGTCACTTGTCACAATGTGCGCGGTAAAAGCTTCTAGATTTACCCAAGATACATAAAGCTTGTTAGTGTGCTTAGTATTTCCAATGGACAGCACTAGCTAACACTGCTAACAAACTAAAGAAGACACGTGGGGGAGCTTTGCATCGTTTCAGCACCATCAAAGTATAAGAATTGACAAATCAAGACTATAAACATAAAAGATAGGAAAAAGCAGACAGTATATAAAAATCAAATACATGTATATAAAAGGTAAAGAGGACAAGCAGGGTCCTCGGCTTGTAACCAAGAATTTACAGATACGAAAGTATTTTAAAATCTGTGTCTCACACAACTATCTACTGCCGTTCAAGGCCATGTCTGCACTGCAGGGTTTTTTGTGTGGGCTGAAGAAAAAAAACATTTGAAAAAACTTTGCCTGCATTGTGTCAAAGTATCTGGTGAACAAAAACAAGAGACTCAAATCTAAAATATAAAATTATCCTCTTCACTATTGATACAAGCCTTGAATCTCTCCCCAAAATATTCATTGGGTGGTACTTTTGATCCAGGAAGCAGAGTCGCAGAGAGGGGAGAGAAGCATGGGGGGAGGGCAGCTCTTACCTGGGGATGCCTCCTCAGTGACTGGGCTTCCATCTGGAAGAGGGGATGGAGGTGCAACATGCATGATTAGGGGGCGCTAGAAGCCACAGGGCAGCAGAAACACACACAGATACTGTATGCTGGAGACCCGGGTCAAGCCTCTATCCAAAAAAGCTTTCAACGTAAATGATATAGCTTTGCAACTGATTGAACATGAATGATGCAGCCAAAACACTATAGTGCATTGAAGTGAAGATAAAACTAATTGGCTTCCTTTTAGATTTAAGTGAGGATGAGGAGTCTATTCTGAGACAGAGGATGAGGAGTCTATTCTGAGACAGAGGATGAGGAGTCTATTCTGAGACAGAGGATGAGGAGTCTATTATGAGACACAGGATGAGGAGTCTATTCTGAGACACAGGATGAGGAGTCTATTATGAGACAGAGGATGAGGAGTCTATTCTGAGACAGAGGATGAGGAGTCTATTCTGAGACAGAGGATGAGGAGTCTATTCTGAGACAGAGGATGAGGAGTCTATTCTGAGACACAGGATGAGGAGTCTATTATGAGACAGAGGATGAGGAGTCTATTATGAGACAGAGGATGAGGAGTCTATTCTGAGACAGAGGATGAGGAGTCTATTCTGAGACAGAGGATGAGGAGTCTATTATGAGACAGAGGATGAGGAGTCTATTCTGAGACAGAGGATGAGGAGTCTATTATGAGACAGGGGATGAGGAGTCTATTCTGAGACAGAGGATGAGGAGTCTATTATGAGACAGGGGATGAGGAGTCTATTATGAGACACAGGATGAGGAGTCTATTCTGAGACAGAGGATGAGGAGTCTATTATGAGACACAGGATGAGGAGTCTATTCTGAGACAGAGGATGAGGAGTCTATTCTGAGACAGAGGATGAGGAGTCTATTCTGAGACAGAGGATGAGGAGTCTATTATGAGACACAGGATGAGGAGTCTATTCTGAGACACAGGATGAGGAGTCTATTATGAGACAGAGGATGAGGAGTCTATTATGAGACAGGGGATGAGGAGTCTATTATGAGACAGAGGATGAGGAGTCTATTATGAGACACAGGATGAGGAGTCTGTTCGGAGACAGAGGACAAGGAGTCTATTCTGAGACAGAGGATGTGGTTGATGACGTCCCCGAGGGAGAACAGACCGCTGAAGGTTTTCTCTCTGTCTAGATCAGTGGTTCTCAACTGGTCTAGCCTCACAACACACATTTTCCTTAGTCATTAAGTCGCGACCCAAATTTCAGAATTTATTTTAGGCCTATATGCTTTTTAAACAAGTTTAAACTGGTGATGCTCACAGCAGTTAGCATGACATCTTTACTACCAATGGATGCCGTAGGCCTTCTAGTTTCAGAGGATACCATATCTGGCTTTAAAGATGAGCTGCTACAGCCTCTGAAAGACAGCAATGTTGGCCGTGGACGCCGGCGTCCTCAAGGAGTAGAAGAACTTTTTTTTTCATGCGTACATCCGCGACCCACTCAAAACGACCCTGCGACCCACTTTTGGGTCCGGGCCCACCAGGTGAGAACCACTGATAGAGTTTGTATCTGTACTGTTTTTACAGGCTGCTCTCCACATGATACAGAGAAGTAATGTGGAGTGCAGTTAAAGTTGAAACAAGTCAACACGTTTGGGTTGCTGCCATGTCCAAAATGCAAGGTGCAGTTTAGAGGAGATGCACACCTGCCTCGACCGAACCATTGAAAATAACTGGGAAAGAAGCTACAGGCGCATTAAAAAAACAGACCTTGTCCTATCCATGTGATCACAGTCTTATCCAGAACAGCTCACAATGAGTAAGAAGATACAGGTTCAGTGTCTTGCTCAAGGCCATTTTGACAGGACACTAATAGATTTTGATTGCCTGTTCATTCATCACACGATCAAGCCTGTGAGTTGCCGAGTACAGGACGCCCTACAGTATAATAATAATACATAATAATGCATTTTATTTATGGGCGCCTTTCAGAACACTCAAGGACACCTTACACAACATTCCTGTAGTTAAAAACAAGCAGCAAACTTGCAGATAACTTGAAAACAATTAAGTAAAAAGAAAGATCACACAGAATACGCCAGTTTAGAAAGGTGCATTTTCAGACAGGATTTGAAGTTGGAGAGAGAGTCAATGTTATGGATGTCTTGTGGGAGAGAGTTCCAGAGATGGTGGGCTGGGGGGCAGAGTGACTGGAGGCTCTAGTATGTAACCTCTGGGCTTATAGGCTTCTTTAATGGGTGCTGGTCCTTTCTTCCATTCCTCAACACACCTCACAACAAGTGTTCTGGTAGAAATTTGACCCGGGTCCATTACAATGTACAGTAAGCACAAATCTCAGAGACAATAGCTGGCACTGGCAGGCTGGCTGCGTTTGGCCTGAAGCAGCGACAGAGCAGCACTTGCACTAGCAAAAAGAAAAGCTTTTTTGTAATTCTCTGGTCACAGCTACAGTTATGTGATGTTATGGACTTCAGACAGGTCAGAAAGACAGCAACAAAGACTCTAATGTTACACATAACAAAATGTTCAATATTTGACAATATTTCTACAAGAGATGAGGATGACGAGTAATTTAAAATACCTGTCTTGTTTATAAGGAAATCATCTCGTGAGATGAGGGGAAAAATAAGTTTCTTCTCCACACAACTCAATAAAATGATACAACACAAAGAAAAGAATGATTTGAACTAAAAAGTGTTGGGTAGCAAATGAGAGAAGAAGAGATTGGAAGAAAAGAGAAGGACAGAAGAAAGGAGAGAAGAGACACAAATAAGAAGAAATGAGAACAAACTGAAAATAGAGAAGACAAGACTTTTGGTGTTCTTTAATGAAACAATGACTACGTTTACATGGACTGCAATATTCCCATATTAACCAGATTACGACAACACTGAATAAGACACTGCTATGTAAACAGCATTATCTTAACCCAAATAAGGTCATAGTCGGAGTAAGCAGTAGTCAAATTAAGGAGTATTCCGATCTTAGTCGCATTATTGATGTGTGTTGTAGACATGTAAACACCTTAATCGCACTATGACATCCTATCAGAGTTTTTGCAGCATTTTGCGACACATATGGCAGTCCAACCAACGACCCATGCTCTAGCGTCCGAGAAGAAAAGATGACTGCCGCCATGAAAAATGAGTTCCACCATCTTGTCCCGACCACAGCAGCAACATGACAGAACGGGTCTCGGGTTAAATTGTCGGAGGGAAACTCCAACGTAGGACGTCATGTGGGCATGTCAGTCGTTAATGGGACTATGCTCTGTAGCATGTAAACGGGATGAGGAATGAATGGAATATTCTATAATCAACTCATGTAAACAAACCAAAATATTGTCTTATTTAGAATAAGGTCAATAGTTAGAGTATTGCAGGCCATGTAAGGTAGTCATAAGAGAAGAGAAGAGAAGAGAAGAGAAGAGAAGAGAAGAGAAGAGAAGAGAAGAGAAGAGAAAAGGAAAAAAAAATAACCTACAGTCTTCTTGTTGGGGGCTGGGGGTGCATGCAGAGGAGAGGGCAGGCAGAGAGGATGATGATGGTGAGGAAGGTGATGATGATGATGGTGATGACGGTTCCTGTGGTACACTTCCTGGGTTGATCCAGAAGGCTTGAGTTCTCCCACTACCTTTACACAGCCGCATACAGCAGTGTTATTTACAGATACAAAAGATTATATATTATATACCATACAGTATATATCTATATGTATATACAGTGTGTGTGTGTGTGTGTGTGTGTGTGTGTGTGTGTGTGTGTGTGTGTGTGTGTGTGTATGTATATATATATATATATATATATATATATATACACACACACACATACATATACATATATCATCTCTTCTATGATATATGTATCAGAGAGATATATATATACACATACAGATATATACATATATATACTGTCAGACCTTAACTTTTAAAACTGTGCAAGTCCTAGTAAATTTTGACGATTTGTTCTACGATATCGTACTGTGAACTAAATAGTGCAAAGAACACCACAGAACAGAAGAAGAAGAAGAAGAAGTGGAAGAAGAAGAAAACAGTGTAATGGGGGAAAAAAGTTAAAAGAAATTAAGGGTTCCATTAAAAAAAAGTGTGTTGACTGAACTGTCAAACAAAGTCAAACTGTTGCTTCTTTGTGTGCGTGTGCATGCATGTGTGTTACCTTTCCTAGTGATGCCGCCCTGCTGGTCAGCCTGGGTACTGTCCGGACTGCTGTCACTGGGTCTCCTTTCCTTCTGAAGCAGCTTGTCGACACGCTGGATGATGCACTCCAGAGACTTATCCACATTCAGCCACACCTTCTCCTGAGGAGAGGATAGGAGAGGAAAGTTAAAGAGAGGAGAAATAGGAGAAGACAAGAAGAGAAGATAAGAAAATACAAGATAATACATTATTCTCTGCATGCAAAAACACCTTTGATTTGCATTCAGATTTGCATCTCATGTTCACATCCACACTAGTCTCAACGCCAAACCCATGAGAGTTCTTACGCTGATACACTACGTTACTGCATGCTGCAGAGCTCTCTCTGGGTCTGGGACACTTTCCCTCAGCCGGCTGGCTATGGGAGGGAACCGTTCACTTGGCCAGTGATATGGCAAAGATGGATTCAGTCCTCCCCAATCAGTAACGACTTTGCGATCAGACAACACGGGAGGCGCAGCCCATTTTACGAAACGCTCTCTCATCGGTGCTATGACCTGTCACTCATTCAATTTCAACCCGCCTTCAAAAACCAGCAGTGGCTGTGAAGTGGCACAGACTCACTTATGTAGTATGCGGAGCGCAGCGATTCAACGTAATATTTGAGTCTGGGGAGAGACTACATCCACACAAACTAATATTTAAAACCCTTTAAAACCCTTCAGACTCAGCAAATACAGCCATAATAAATACAAATGTTTAAAAAATGCTAATGTAGGTCCATAGTCAATACAAATGGCTATTACAGAAATCACAGAAAAGCAGGGAAAAGAAAGAAGACATAGAAGAGATGAGATGCACCACATCCGCATGCAAACCAGAGAGCAAACCACATTTTTGCATAACAAAGATTTACATATTCTAGGCAAATGCAGAACACAAACTTCATTACATAACAGCAACCTCTTGTCTCAGACGGCTTGGAGCTCCAGATACTGTACAAAACACAAGACTTTCAGACTAGTTCATATTACTAGTTTACTAGTTAATATTATGTAAATGAACAGTTAAGCATCTTGATTCATGATTTATAATCATGTCTGACTGTTTAGCTACATATAATTTGATTTGATGAAAAACATAAAAAGATCACTAAATTCTTCATATCATGTTTTGCATCCACTAATTAATTGAATGAATGACTAACTAACTGGATGATTGACAGCCTAATATGCAGATTGGACCATCTGAGAAAGAAGCTAAATGAATAAATGATCAAACAATCAAAGTAATAGAGAGCCGCAGGAATGAGTCCGGAAGTATACTTCCGGGTTCTTGAGAGGAAAAGTCTATGGGATTTAACATGGTGATTTCGCTTAAATGCATAAAATAAGGTCTGTGGTTAACAAAAGTTTATGGGAACGCGAATTTGGGTTCAGCATGATAATCTTCACGAACGTGAAAAACTTTTATGACTTTTGGAATGTAAATGCATTTTTTTAAAACGCAATTTTTAGAAAATGCTTCAGAAGGCATACAAGTTATTCACATTTGTGAAGAGTATCATGCTGAACCCAAATTCGCGTTCCCATACACTTTTGTTAACCACATACTGTACCTTATTTTATGCATTTAAGTGAAATCTCCATTCTAAAACCACATAGACTTTTCCACAGAAGAACCAAATGGCTGCAATTTCTGGATAAAGCCTACAAAAGTATGTCATCCCTGCGGTACTCTATTGACTAAATAATGAACTACCGTAACTAACTATGAGGTAAAATTCCTCTTGGGGCCACCCACAGTAGAAATGTATGGACTCACTATACTGTAAGGTGTTGAATTTCCCCAAGGGCATCAATACATATAATTCTCTCTGGTCACAGCTACAGTGATATGATGGACTTCAGACAGGCCAGAAAGGGAAACTCATCCTATCCTATAAGTCTCTGTGAGTGAGCAAAACTGTGTTCGGCCACAGCTATGCCATTTTACATGAGATGAGATTTCGCCGAATCTTCCAGGAAGTGTAAACACCTAACGGAGCCGGATTTATAAATGAGGTAATTAGGGCCGATTAATGGCCAAATTTGGGGTGCACATCACTGCACGGGTATTCCGCTATTAAGTTAGTTTAGATTATTCTTATCTTAACTACAGTAACTCACCCACTCCTCCTCATGCCAGTCTGCCTGCAGCAAGGACCGGCTGTTGCGGCCGCTCCACTTGGCCAGAAGCGTGTCCTGGTCGTTACGGAGCACTACTTGCTCCGAGTCGGCGGAGGGAGATGCTTTGGAGGCGATGTACTCCGGCCGCGCTGCATTCAGGGCCTGAATGGCCGAAGCCAGGAGCTTACACTCACACACTGTCACCAACTGACGAGTCTAAAATGGACAGAGGAAGCCAGGAGCTTACAGTCACACACTGTCACCAACTGATGAGTTTGAAACGGACAGAGGCAGATGTTTTTGTGTGTGCCACTTTACACTTACAAATGGCTGCTGGTACCAAAATAAAACACATTATGTGTTGGAATTAAAGTGCTGATCTATTTTAAGACATTCAGTAACAAAATAGCTCTGTTTTTGACGAAGTAAATAATCAAAAGTGTTTGAAAATACTGACTGATGAATGACAGGCAGCAACACCGAACAGTGGTGGCCAGGAATTTGTAGACACATACTATATCTTTTGATTTTTTTCTACCTTGCTCTTCTTTCTTTTCCTAGTATTTCTCTATACTAGTGGAGCATTCAAGGGACACAGGAATAGTTAAATACATCCTTGGGTGTAATGTTAGTGAGCCACTAATCTAAGATTATTCTCCTGATGCATTCATTCCATGTTGGACTAGATAAGGTAACCCAGCTACATTTTCCACAAAACCCTCCTTACTTCAATGAAATTAAAGTTGTATTGATTTTTTCAACTTGATTTAAGAAGTTCTGATCAGGAATTACAAAGCATGTGTGAAGTTATTTGACTTGGCCAGACAACAATATGACTATCGTGCATTAGAAAACAAACTAGAAAATTGATCAAATTGAACATACATGTATGGAAATGTGCACAAGGATCTCCCATCTGGGAATGTGCTGTTTCTAACGAATGGTCTCCATACTGTAACATTTGTGTCATAACTCTAGTCCTCTTGTCATTGTGGCTTCAAATAGTCTACTCTGTTCATCTATGGATGTTCTAAATGACACAAGATATATTGCCTTAACTTTGCGTTCAGTTACTTTCTGTTCCGATGTCAGACCGTTCTGTCATAGCCTTGAAAGATATTTAAGACCAGTTCAAATTGTTTTTCTTGGAAGAAGTGTATCTAGCCTATGTGCAGGGTGCATCTCTTCCTCTCATGAGATTTTACTTTTAATAAATATATATTCAAGTAAGACAAACCTCTAAATCCAAAACTTTCCTTTAACACGAACAAACTGACAAAACAGGAAGGAAGGAAACTAGACAGAAGCTACCCTATCTTCATAATATTCTATCCTGTCGTCCCACGCTATTCTACCATATTCTAATATATTCTATTCTTTCCCCAGTCACTCACCTTATCGGCAAGGATGGCAAGCGTCCTCTCCAGCCCATTGGCGGAGCGCTCCTTGGCGGCCCGGGACAGCCTCTCAGCGTAGTAGCTGACCTGCGTCTTCAGCGTGTTGATGTGGGCGATGATCTCTTTGGCTCGGACGATGTCCTGGGGGATGTAGACGATGGACTGCGAGCTGGAGAGAGCGCTGCTGCAGAGCAGGAACAGGTAACACGCTCTTAGTCACGCTTCTTCTGTATGTGAGCATGAGACAGTGACTAACGGTGTCTTATGATGGGAGATTTGACTGTTATGTCTTAGAGCCTCCATCTGACTTCTGTTTAAATGCCATACTGATTATTGATTTGGACTTTAGTTGTCTTGTTTAAAGAGAATATTTTTTTTCTTTTTCTCTTTTGTAATAGCACTTTCTTGACACAGTGGATATCTCATCTTCCTGTAGGAAGACATTGATAAAACGCAGGAGATGTTGGGTGCATGATGGAATGGAGGGTAGTGAGACACAAGAGTCAAATTGTAAAAGTCTTATTTTTCTTCACCAGGAACTTACCAGATCATGTTAAAAAAGTTGTGTTACTTTAGTTAATAAAGAAATAGCTTATTAGCATTCCACATTGAAATCATTGACTACCACTGGCCAAAGGCTAGTCTGTTAGCTTCTTGAGTCACAAGCTAGTTCATTAGCTTATGTGGACTAGCGGCACTCCTTGGTTTCAATGAGGAATGTTAATACTGCTTACAAGATCATTTAGGCTACCTGAAAGATGCAGACATGTTTTCCCAATATATAATATAATGTACTGTATATAGTGCCTGGTGAAGGAAAGAAACACTACAGTACAATTAAAAATGTCATGGTATTCTTTTAAAAAGAGTGTCTATGTCTCCATTTTCTTGTGCATTGCTATAGTATACAGTAGTTAGCATTTGCATGCACATGCCTGTTCTTAAGC
>NW_028151708.1:47500-79000 GCF_964638095.1 Poromitra crassiceps | reverse complement strand
CGGCAACAAGATAGTGCAACTGCCATTTTCATTATACAATTCTAATGTACAATATACAATATAAAATGGCATATAAAGATAGACAAAATAGAGTGCATTAAAATATAAAAGATACAAAACACATTCACAATCCCCCCACATAAACCCAATTCTCTCTTTTCTAGTGCAAAATATGAATTTAACATAAACACATTGAGCAAACATACCTTCACATGTAAAGACAAAAACACGGTGTCACACACCACTTCACGTCTCTCTCTCCACATATCTCTACAAAAAGGTATCACAGAAACACACATAAACCTACTATACACATTACACCATATGACCCTTATAAAAATAACGTGACTCTGAATGGCACACGCCGCGTACTGACTGCGCCCGGACCCAACGTCAGCAAAGGCACAGAGCCACTGGCTAGCGGGAAGCTAACTAGCTTAGCTAAATAAAACATAACAGTCTGGAAACGAAATAAAACCTCTCCACACTAAGGAGGCAGGATCAATGAGTTCGCTAGCATTTTACAGCGCTCTGTACAGCAGGATAGTGTCATTTTAAGTTAAAGAAAATATAAATATCTAAATCAAACGAGAGAGCAAATGGAGAACGTGACCTACCCGGCAACAAGATAGTGCAACTGCAATTTGCGTCCGGGCGTGTAACACCAAAATACCACCCCAGGGGAACAAAAAACTAACGTAGTTAAACCAGTAGGGTGGGACCTATTAGAAAGAATTGATTTAGGGGAAGTTCACTAATAAAACAGACATCGGGACAAATAAACAAACAAAATAAAATAAGAAATTAGGCTCGGCTACATATCTACTGTATAATGCATGCTCCTGACACCTCTGGGCACAATGACACATGGCTTTGTGCAGAACCCTAACAGCAGGGCGTGCTCAGATGTGCAGAACCCTGACACCAGGATGTGCTCAGAAGTGCAGAACCCTGACACCAGGACGTGCAGAACCCTGACACCAGGACGTGCAGAACCCTGACACCAGGGCGTGCTCACATGTGCAGAACCCTGACACCAGGACGTGCTCAGATGGAAACAAGTGTAGAAAAGTGAGAGAGCATGATTGTACACCATCAGAATAAATCTTATTGTTTACTAGATTAAGGTACACACTCAGTACCCACTTTCTTAGGTACATATACAGTATACTGTACGATCTAGTACTGTACCTATCTAGTACTATGCTGTACCTATCTAGTACTGGGCAGTGGAGGTGCAACAGTTAGTCGACCACCTATTTTTATAATCGATTAATCGTTGACATTTTTAAGAAGAAAAAAAATACAATTATCTATATATCTATAATATTTTCTGGTTTCTTTAGTCTATGATAGTAAACTGATTGTCTTTGTGTTGTGGACTGTTGGTCAGGACCAAAGAAGACATTGGAGATGTCATCTCGGGCTTTGGGGACATTTTTCATCATTTTGTGACATTTTATAGACCAAACGACTAATCGATTAGTCGAGAAAATAATCGACAGATTAATCGATAAGGAAAATAATGGTTAGTTGCAGCCCTGCTGGGCAGGACCTCCTGCTGGGCAGGACCTCCTGCCCCCTGCTGGGCAGGACCTCCTGCTGGGCATGACCTCCTGCTGGGCAGGATCTTCTGCCTCCAGAACAGTCTCCATTCTTCCAGCATGTTTATGTTTATTTGCACATAGATACATAACATACAGTAATCATTTAAAAAATTGCTCATTATGCAGGAGAGGTTGGAAGCCAAAAATGGCTGATAAAGGTACCTCCCCCATATCAATTTCAACAGATATATTTTAAAAAAGAAAAAAAAGGGGGGGGGGGGAAGCATGGATTCAGGAAGCTGTACTATTGACACCAGGAAGGATGCTCCATGGGTTCATGTTGCTTACAAAACCCCTGGCAAAGCGTGTTATTGGCATGTCTCACACACACACACACACACACACACACACACACACACACACACACACACACACACACACACACACACACACACACAAAATGGACCAGGCAGTGTTTTTCCATTCTTTCACCATTCTTGTTCCTAGCCAACAGAAGTGCAACCTGGTCTGCCGCTGCGGCCCGTCTGCTTAAGACACTGAGACAAGTTATGCTCTGAGATGCCCTTCTCATCACTGGTCCTTCTGCTGAGACACTGAGACAAGTTATAGAGACAACCTCCTCACATAGAGACACTGCATAACGCATCATCATTCAGAAGCCATGCCCAAGACGGGGGAAAACACAAACCCCCCCTCCAATCCTGGCGTTCTCCTATGTCACGTGCATGGTTGCGTGTTGCACAAAAAGATCGTATATACGGAAGATGAACACTCCAACTTACTTCCTGACAGCTAGATCCACATTTTTCTTCTCGCCAATTCTCAATGGCTTCCTTGTTTTGCTCAGGAGTACAAAAAAACTATAACTGGTGATTTTTTACATTTGTTGTCTGCGCAGCCCACCACACAACAGCTTTTAGCTATGTTTAATTCAAGGAAAATGACGCTGGTGTGTGGAAATGAACGGAGCTTTTCCCCCGTGATGGGCGTGGCCTATTTCATGCAGTGTCTCTATGCTCTGAGATGCCCTTCTCATCACTGGTCCTTCTGCTTAGACACTGAGACAGTTATTTTGCACAAAAATCCCAGGGTCTGTTTCTGAAATGCTGTAACCAGCGCATCTGGCCTCAACTATAATACCATATTCAAAATAATTTAAATCACATGTCTTGCACACTGTTCCATTCAATTGAACCTCTTGACTACATGCTTTATACTAATGATGTATTCATATAGGTAACACACTGTCGAGGCTGTGCATAAAAGGGGAGGTGTACATAAAGTGGAAACCAACTCTGTATATTTATTTTCTTAGTAACAAGTAGTATCATTAATTATTTTGACTTCAGTAAGAAAATTGGTTACAAATAAAAAATGGTTACTCATATCAAATTGAAGTTGAGTTTTCAAAAAGCGATATACCACTTTTTTCATCGCAATTAATGTTCCTCTCAGTTGACATGGGCATGTACTGAGGAAGCTTAGATGCAAAATGGCAGAAACGTGCTTTTCCCAGGTGGAAGTCTTCCCGCTACCTTGATTTTGTTGAGCAAGAGGAAAAATATGTCTACTTCAAATACCATTCAAACAGCAACCCAGAATTCCTATGTATTCGTAGGTGTGTGTAGATAATGTGCAGTGTTGGGGTAACTCATTACAAAAGTAACATATTACATGTAATATATTACTTTTAGCAGTAACTCAGTAATATAACAGTTGTTACCAATAGGATTTCAGTATTATTATACCAGTTACTTTGTCAAGTAACACAAGTTACAAATTGAGTTTTTTTTTTTTAAATCAAAGCACATAAATAATAATAAAGATACAATCATTTACTAATCAAATTGTGTGTTTTATGCAAATAACCACTATGGATGACAATAACAGGAAGGAAAAGGATAACATTTAGAATTTTGGACAGTTTACAAAACTTTACACTGACTTCAAGACAGTTTAAATTGTTTTTTGGGATGGTCCCAGGGATGCGATGTCATTCTGCTACTGCAGTTATTTTTGTGAAAGTAATGCAAAGGTAGTGCAATAAGTAATGAGTTACTCTACACAGACAGTAATATTGTAACGTAACTTATTACTTTCAAATGAAAGTAACTAGTAATATGTAGTATATTAAATTTTGAAAGTAACTTGCCCAACACTGATGTGTAATTTTTATCCTTAAATTATTGCTTCTGACTGTGCTATTGGATGATCATTCACACAACAGTGCACAGGACTAAATATATTGAAATATATATTGAAATGAGTGACAGTATTCTTTTGATTGCTCAACCGAACACTGAAACATATCAGCACTGTCTGTCACTCACACTCAGTCCAACACTGAAACACAGCAGCACTGTCTGTCACTCGCACTCAGTCCAACACTGAAACACAGCAGCACTGTCTGTCACTCACACTCAGTCCAACACTGAAACACAGCAGCACTGTCTGTCACTCACACTCAGTCCAACACTGAAACACAGCAGCACTGTCTGTCACTCACACTCAGTCCAACACTGAAACATAGCAGCACTGTCTGTCACTCACACTCAGCCGAACACTGAAACATAGCAGCACTGTCTGTCACTCACACTCAGCCGAACACTGAAACACAGCAGCACTGTCTGTCACTCACACTCAGTCCAACACTGAAACATAGCAGCACTGTCTGTCACTCACACTCAGCCGAACACTGAAACATAGCAGCACTGTCTGTCACTCACACTCAGTCCAACACTGAAACATAGCAGCACTGTCTGTCACTCACACTCAGTCCAACACTGAAACATAGCAGCACTGTCTGTCACTCACACTCAGTCCAACACTGAAACACAGCAGCACTGTCTGTCACTCACACTCAGTCCAACACTGAAACATAGCAGCACTGTCTATCACAGTATATTGCCTCGTATGAATGGGTATGAATGTCTATGAATGTTGGTGGTGGTCGGAGGGGCCGTAGGCGCGAAATGGCTGCCACGCTTCCGTCAGTCTTCCCCAGGGCAGCTGTGGCTACATCACCCGTAGCTTACCACCACTGGTACGAATGGTGTGAATGAATAATGATTTCTGTGAAGCGCTTTGGGTGTCTAGAAAAGCGCTATATAAATCCAATCATTATTATTATTATTATTATCACTCACACTCAGCCGAACACTGAAACATAGCAGCACTGTCTTCTGTCACTCACACGTTGGCGTTGTTCTGCAGTGGAGGCAAAGCCTTGAGGTCAGCAGGACTGGCCCGGGACAGCAGAGGAGCCAGCTCAGGGAAGAGATTACCATCCTTCACCAGGTGCGTCCCAAACATCACCGACACCGCGGTGGACAGGTAGTCATCTGGCAGCTGGGAGACACAAGCAAACACAACAGGTCCTGTCTCACTACGGGGGGGACACTCTGTTACTATGTACTGTCTCACTATGGGGGGGACACTCTGTTACTATGTACTGTCTCACTACGGGGGGGACACTCTGTTACTATGTACTGTCTCACTACAGGGGACACTCTGTTACCATGTACTGTCTCACTACAGGGGACACTCTGTTACTATGTACTGTCTCACTACGGGGGGGACACTCTGTTACTATGTACTGTCTCACTACAGGGGACACTCTGTTACTATGTACTGTCTCACTACGGGGGGGACACTCTGTTACTATGTACTGTCTCACTACAGGGGACACTCTGTTACCATGTACTGTCTCACTACGGGTGGACACTCTGTTACTATGTACTGTCTCACTACGGGTGGACACTCTGTTACTATGTACTGTCTCACTACGGGGGACACTCTGTTACCATGTACTGTCTCACTACGGGGGGACACACTGTTACCATGTACTGTCTCACTACGGGGGGACACTCTGTTACTATGTACTGTCTCACTACGGGGGGACACTCTGTTACTATGTACTGTCTCACTACGGGGGACACTCTGTTACTATGTACTGTCTCACTACGGGGGGACACTCTGTTACTACAGTATGTACTGTCTCACTACGGGGGGACACACTGTTACTACAGTATGTACTGTCTCACTACGGGGGGACACACTGTTACCATGTACTGTCTCACTACGGGGGGACACTCTGTTACTATGTACTGTCTCACTACGGGGGGACACTCTGTTACTATGTACTGTCTCACTACGGGGGGACACTCTGTTACTATGTACTGTCTCACTACGGGGGACACTCTGTTACCATGTACTGTCTCACTACGGGGGGGACACTCTGTTACTACAGTATGTACTGTCTCACTACGGGGGGGACACTCTGTTACTACAGTATGTACTGTCTCACTACGGGGGGACACTCTGTTACTACAGTATGTACTGTCTCACTACGGGGGGGACACACTGTTACTATGTACTGTCTCACTACGGGGGGACACTCTGTTACTATGTACTGTCTCACTACGGGGGGACACTCTGTTACTACAGTATGTACTGTCTCACTACGGGGGGGGGACACTCTGTTACCATGTACTGTCTCACTACGGGGGACACTCTGTTACTATGTACTGTCTCACTACGGGGGGGACACACTGTTACTATGTACTGTCTCACTACGGGTGGGACACTCTGTTACTATGTACTGTCTCACTACGGAGGGGACACACTGTTACTATGTACTGTCTCACTATGGGTGGGACACTCTGTTACTATGTACTGTCTCACTACGGGGGGACACTATGTTACTACAGTATGTACTGTTTCACTACGGGGGGACACAGTGTTACTATGTACTGTCTCACTACGGGGGGGACACTCTGTTACTACAGTATGTACTGTCTCACTACGGGGGGACACTCTGTTACTACAGTATGTACTGTCTCACTACGGGTGGGACACTATGTTACTACAGTATGTACTGTCTCACTACGGGGGGGACACAGTGTTACTACAGTATGTACTGTCTCACTACGGGTGGGACACTCTGTTACTACAGTATGTACTGTCTCACTACGGGGGGGACACTGTTACTACAGTATGTACTGTCTCACTACGGGGGGGACACTGTTACTACAGTATGTACTGTCTCACTATGGGGGGGACACTGTTACTACAGTATGTACTGTCTCACTACGGGTGGGACACTCTGTTACTACAGTATGTACTGTGTACTTAACTGAGACTAAACACAGGCTATAGCGCAGAGACACAATGCTAAAAAGAGAAAATACCCGGAAGACTGATAAAAGGAAGTAAGTTGCATAGGAGACAGCTGCTTCACCTGCATGTTATTCTTGTTCCTGCTGTAGTACTGAAGGATCTGCCTGACAGTGCTGATGTCAACCGCACTGAGCACTGGCCTTAGCTTGTCCAGAGGGATACGGAAATACTCCTGGAAACACAAGTAACACGAAAACATGAATCCACGTGTCAGTTAGACCAGACGTAACAGATCTGGAAGACAATTCTATATAGAAAGACTTTGGGTCTGTCTGAAACTCAAGTGAGCTCCTATCACCTAGCTACCTAACTAGATACTTGATTAATTAGGTAACTCATTTTAATATAGGTGGATGAAAAATCCACCTACCAGTCGCACTGGTGCTGTTTCCATTGAATATACAAGATTTTTTCTGACCAAGATTGATCAAGTTGAATCCCAAAGCATTTGGCAATTTGTATAAAACGGCATGGCTGGGGGCTGTTTTCTCTAACGTTATCATACTTTTATAATCCAGAAAGGTCGAGGCTTCACAGGCTACCATGAACACTTTTAATTTGAAGGCGAAAAAGGGAAATGGTACATATGAACTGATAGAATTGACAGAGCAGTGTCAATTCAATCTACGAATACACCATTTCCCCTTTCCGCCTTCAAATTAAAAGCGTAAAACCCAGCGAACGAAAATGTTACAAACGCTACAAATGGGAAGTAATGACAGCTTATCATTTAATAAAGCACAGTTAAAACGAACTCCACTTACACTTGAAGGTTTGCAATGGTGCTATCATCCTGGCTGTGTAGTCCTGCTTTGGGGCGGGCGGAGCGAGTTCTCTAACGTTAGTTATATTAGCAACCTAACTAGCGGCTGCTGTCCAGAACACCGTCAGGTAAGATGCTTCCTACTATTGTTCAAAAGTGACTTTCCTGACACTGTACAAACATCTGACTGCACTAAATTTAAGTAAAGGCTGACGTCATTGACTATTCTAGAATAAAAAGTAAAAGAAAGTGAAATATGTTTGTTATTTAGCCAACATTGTTTCACTTTTTTCTGATGCGGTCGGCTTTGTGGGCGTCGCCATTAGGGACTCGCTTCGTTCTTCTTCGTCGGTTGTAAGGGTCGCAGGCTATCATGGGATACCCTAACCCACCAAAGTGTGCATGGTATGGTTCCTCAAAAAATATCCATAACCAGGTACCTAGAAAGGTTGCAAATTCAGTGAACTTATGTATCAAACTGGTTTCAGACAGCCTAATTACAACTTCTTACATATAAATGCCACCTATATAGCTCGTTCACTTGAGAATCAGACAGGGCCTTTGAGTCAGTGTCAGGTGTAAGTCACCTTGATCAGGAAGAAGCCGTCACTGGTCACATCTCTTCCTGTCTGCATTAAGCCGGTTAGCACTTTCTGTAGAGGACACACACACACACAAACACACACACACACACACACACACACACACACACACACACACACACACACACACACAATTAATCATACAGTACAAGCAAGCCATATCATCTGGAAGTCAATGTTGACATGTGATTCTTATAATCCAGTTAAATCCAGTGTTGAGATAGTTGAGGTTACACCCAGAGGAAGAGATTGATGATGTGGATATCGATGGCAGGAGTGTAACTGTACTCCAGCAGCAGCTTGGCTGCAGGTCAATTACAAGACAATCGCACTATCGGGAACTGATTTGGGCGATTAATTAGATCAACCTATAAAGCCCATTAACTGTTCTCCAGTGAGACTGGGTAAGCCAATCTCTGAATCAAAGACGAGGAAGAAATTCTACTCCGACTTGAGTTAATCTGATTCATTCATTTAATCGGTTTCCAAGAAAACCCTGCAAGCTACTTCACTGGTCTCCATTCCCCAACAGATTTCCACATTCACTCATTCATTCATTCTGCAAGACAAACATTGTGAAAATAATAACATTTACATACGGTTTATTTTTCCTTCTCATTTTTCAAAGCATGGCGGGCTGTACAATCCAAATGCCTACCCCAAAGCACTGCAGCAAGACCCTCCTGTTGTCAAAGTCGGCCTCCTTCTCCAGATAGACGGAAACCGACTCCAGCACTTTGAGTCGGATGTTCTCGGTGATGCGCAGCGAGGTCATCTGGCTCTCCTCCAAGGCCACCAGGATCACCACAGTGATGCTGGCACCCTGCTCCAACACCGTGGCCATACGCTGAGTCAGCAGCTCCTGCACCCGGGGCCTCATCGCCTCCAGCCAGCAGCGCAGGACCACCTGCATGGCCTGATAGGGAGCCGCCCCCGGCCGGCACGCTGTGGTGAAGTCGGCAGTGCAGGTCCAGTTGAATCTCCTCACCAGCTCTCGGAGCAGGCAGGGCCGAGGCTCTGGAGTCGTGATGGTGGTGGTGGTGGTGTTGTTGGTGTAGTTGGTGTAGGTGGCACACAACGTGCTCACCCACACACTAGAGGGCTCACGGGTGAGGAAAGCCAGAAGTGGAGCGTTCGGACAGACCGAGGAGACAAAATTGACCTGGTCATAATCCCAACACAGAGCCACCAGTATTGCGTCTGGAAGGGCGACGCCCCAGCTGGAGTACTGGCACTGCTCTGAAGGCTTGAATCCCTTCAGGCCGTCTCCTTCTTCTGACCCGTTGGTGGCAGAAGGTCCCGCGGTACTGGAGAGGTTGGCGCAGTGCTGCAGCAGCCAGGTGTTGTCCAGATTGGCCAGGAGGTTCTGGAGAACTGTGGAATTGGAGCAGACCTTGGCGGTGAAGTTGAATGGGTCGAGCTCAGCGCAGAGAGCTAGCTCCGTCATGTGCACAATTATGGGACGGGTCCAGTCCGAGTACTTGCACACCTACAGTAAGGCAGAGGCAGTTATGAATACCAGATCAAAATACAAATTCAATGCTGTTGTGGATTGTAAGACAACAATATGTAATTATTGTGCATCACGTGACGCAGCTAAAATACCAACCTGTGGTATGAGCTCTATGGCTTCCTTGTCCGTGCAGGAGGACCTCATCCAGGCGTTCTGGGGGTCCACCATCAGCTTATCAAACAGAGGCACGTTGCAGCAGACGTTCTTCTGGAAAGCAAGCTGATCATGCTGATAACACAGGCCGACCACCGAAGGGTCTATCTGCCGCGCCGCCCACTTGTGGTAGTCACACCAGTCTGTGATGTTGAAGACCAACGGCGGGTCCATGGGCCGGGCGCTGAGTGAGACGGAGCAGTGCGCTTCGAGCCAGGCGTTGTCGTCGTTACGCAGCAGCTCATTCAGGAAGGTCGCATTGGAGCAAACCTCGGCGACGAAACCTTTAGCGTCTTGGCGGACGCACAGCGACATGACGTTCATGGTGATCAGCGTCACGTCGTGCCACTGCGAGTAGCGACAAGAGTCCGCCACGAGGGCGTCGATGTTGGTGTTGGTGTGTGTGGCCGGAGCCATGTCTGTGCAGTTAGGAATCAGCGCTGCATTGTCAGGGTTGGAGAACACCATGGAGAAGAAGCCCACGTTCTCACACAGCTGCTTCCTCAGCCTGTCACTGTCCAGGCTCCAGCAGAAGGTCAGTGGGGACGAGTCCACCAGCACCGCGGGCGGGGCCATCCAGCTCTCGTAGCGACACAACTGACTCACCATAACCCACGTGTCTGCAGAAGAGTTGGCACAATATCCCAACAGCCAGCTGTTCTTCTCGTCCGACACCAGACGCTTCATCAGCTCGCCGTTGTTGCACACGTGCTTCGCAAACTCCTCGCGATCGTTATCGCTGCACAGGGTCACCAGGCCCGCGTCCACCACGCCACCGTCTGTCCAGATGAAGTAGTTGCAAAGGAGCTGGTTGAGGGCCAACCTGGAGAACTGGCGAGAAGAAGGGGGAGGCCCCACCACCGTTCTCCTCCTCCGAGTCACCGAGGGAGTGGGGACAGCGGGGGAAGGCGCTTCGCCCCCGAAACCGCAGTCCGACGACGACGACAACCTGCTGCTGCTGAGGAGCGGAGACGCGAGAGCTTGAAGGGCGTAACAGGTGTTGCTCCACACCCGCTCTACCTGCACAGGTGTGAGAGCGCTCAGCGCCTGGCAGAAGGCCAGAAGAGACGTGGAGGGTTCCTCTGGCCACCTTGTCGTTATGTCAGCGCACAGCGTGTCATTGAGCACGGCCAGATTGCGGCGATCGCACAGCAGGATGTCACTGTCGTTACTCCCTCCTTCCAAGGTGCGCATGAACGACATCCTGGGTGGGCTCTGGCAGTCTGGACCCGGGTAGCTGCACGGAGCCTCCTCTGGAGCCAGGAAGATGTCGACTATTGAGTTAGCAAAGGACCAGCTCACATTGTGGTTCAATCCCCTATAATAAAACAATATATGTTCAATGAATATGGAAATGATTAAGCATTCTTTTAATAACAATATCTTAAAGAAGAGGCCTTGCTGGATTACATGTGAGGGCTTACCACATTAACAGCTGCTTGAGATCACCTACAGAACAAATGAGAAACAATTTCATTCACAGCACAAAATTGTGGTATAGGCTATTATTATATGGCGTAACACACACACACACACACACACACACACACACACACACACACACACACACACACAGTATTTTACATAGATTAAAATATATTACTGAAAAATAGCTTACCTTGGTGACATTCCTCCCTTTGATCTAAAGATGGGATTTTGATTCCAAACTATAACCCTATTTTGATATAGTCCATTGGTGCTTGGAGTAACTTCACCAAGATCTTTGACAAATATGTCACAGCCACATCCGCAAAGCCATTCAGAGTAGATATCAGATTCCCAGAGAGATGGAGACTTGACAATGCAGTGACAAACATGTCCATGAAACCACTTAGGTCCACTGTTGGCAGTGCGTCCATACTGAGGTAGGATCTCAGGAAGCTGACTGGCTCTTCATCGCTGCTGCCAGTCTTCAGGCGAGTGCATGTCTGGGACCTCAGAGATGACAGGAACGTCAGAAATGGTTTACCCAATTCCAGAGCCACCGTCTTTGTCAGCTCTGCCTCCAGTCCGCAGTCCTCTCTCCCAGAGGAGATACAAACTAATGTCTTAGGGAGGTTCTCCATGAATCTCTCTCTCAGCATCGGCCCGAAGACCGCATACAATCTCCTCAGAACACCATAATATGAAGTCAAGTCAACATTCTCCAATATGGAAAAGGGACTGGGTTGCTCCTCTGAAGTGGGCTTCAGGTTGGTGCCACTCTTCGCCCTTGAATGTGTCGTTTTATCCTCACTGGATAATGAATGAATTTGCTTAATAAGTTTCTGGATGTCTTCGTGTAATTTGATGGACTCGTCAGAAGTTCTCATGATGTAGGTTTGCGAGCACACCTGCTTCACATCACATACAATCCCTGTGGATCATACAAATACAAACAAGGACATATTAGTAGGCTATAGAGGCTCACCATCAATATGACATTGTTGAGAAACTTTGTACATCTGGACATATTTTGATTTTTTTTAATTGCTTAAAATTACAGGCTCAATGATGTGATGACAAAAAAAATAGCCTTGTATTAGTCAAATACAATTGATCCCCCCCCCCTATTATTTAGTCATAATATACCATGTGTGTATTTGTGTATAATATAGGATAATATATAGCCTATATATATATATATATATATAACCAAAACTATTGTGTCAGGGTTAAAGTTTGCAAATAATCATGAACAGTTAGCCTACAGCTTCATTATAGGAACCACTTTTTACTCAAATTGAATATAGTCTGGTGCAAAGCATCTTTTCGCTTCCAGATCAATGTTATTCTTTGCACATCATGGTTAGGGCTGAACGATTTGGGTAAAAAATCGAATTGCGATTTTTCTGACTGATATTGCGATTTCGATTTAATTTCGATTTTTTTGTAATTCAAGTTTCAGTGCAATATTAACTGTAATAAATGTAAAACACAATGGAGCATTTGCCTACCATATTCAAACATCACAATCAACAAACTGCTTTATATTATAATGCAAGGATGAGAACTTTGATTGCTTCCAGCAACATTTATTTATTTGCTTTTCAAACAGCTGCAATTTTCTGTCTCAGTGTGAGACACAACTCAAGTCGTTTTTAACAATAAAACAAAAAACAATTCCAGCTTTGTTAATGTCTTTCTTTCCAAGACCTTTCAAACAAAAATAGGTAGCAGCATTTAAAATGTTACACCATACAATCAAAAGGCGAATTGAATAAAGTGCAGAACAAATAAAACCTTAATGCCATGCCACACTTAATGTGGCATGCCTTACGCAGCCTTCTTTCAAACCTTTCCACCGCCAATAAAAACAAAAAAATGTTGCCTGCGAAAAAACAAACTAAAAACATTTTTTAAATGTTTTTGAAACATGAAAAACACTGACTGGATTTTCACTACTACTGTGCACTGACTGGATTCTCTACAATGTAAGGGCAGCTATCTAACAACACTTGAAGTGCATGGCTTCAGCTGAACAAGCTGTGTTTTACCTATGTATCCAAATTAATTCTTTGATTTAAAACTTGTGACAAACCTTTACCCCTCCATTCCTCTCTCCCTCCAACACTCACAGATTTTTCGTCAAGAAAGCTAGCATGTTAACTTTAGCTGGTTTGAGACATGAACGTTGGCATGTGACTACATTACCACCAGCACTGAACACAGTTATGTGAGGCTGACAGACAGCGCTCACAACAGCGCACAGCAGCAGGGATGGGAGGGGCTGACTGACTGGGGGAGAAACATGGGGTAGAAAGGACTGTGTGCAAAGTAGCCTAATTTATAGACCGACAAACGTAACTGCTCCAAACTATTCTCTGTGGTTAACCTGACATCCCTACCACGCTTGCATTGGTGACTATCTTGACGGGTGTGACTGAGAGCAGTTAAATTAAAACTCCGGACCGTGAGGACTGCTGAGCAGCTCTGGAGTCTGTTTTTTGTTTTTTTACACGGTGTAACCGGTAACACCGGTGCAGTGCTGAGACGTGTTTATTACCCGGTGGGAAAATGTCAACACCGTGGCATCCCTAGCAGGACACAACGAGTATCCCGGTTATGATGGGGTTTTTGTGTTTGCGCATCATGTAAAAATCATATCCTGATATCAGAAACCTAGATCAGCCCTTATGCCGCTTCTGAGAGAAACCAGGATACTGTTGCATGTAATGTATACATCTTATCCTGGTTTCTTACCGCTGCTGAATGCCTGCGCAGCTGCTGAATGCCTGCGCAGCTGCTGAATGCCTGCGCAGGCGCAGCTTCAGCCAAACGATGCAACAGAAAATGTCAAACACTTGTGGAGCGATGAGGAAACAGTTTTGTCTTTCAGTGAGGTGAGTAAAGCATTGAAATGCTGTGCAGAGGTGCTGCCTACAATGAAGGAAGGAAGCAGCGCGTTAACGGAGACCAGGCACCCGTGAAGAAGAGGGAATCCCAGGGAATCCCGCAGTGTCTTGGCCCAAAAAGGTGAATGACATCACGCACCCGATACGAGCGAGCATGCAGGTGATGTTTGTGTTGTAAACATCACAGGCGCCTGCGCAGATAGCATGCAGTAACCAGTAACCGGGATACTAGTACTTTATCATGTATACAGGGATATGAATTAGGGCTGTGAATCTTCACTGGCCTCACGATTCGATTATGATTCAGAGGGCTACGATTCAATTCGATTACGATTATCGATGCATCTTAAATCGATGCATCACTTTTTCCCCCCCAACACATGATTTATTTTTTCTCACTGTGTGGCTACTTTTAAAATAAAGTGCATTTGGAATTGCATTGTATTATGATCCATAATTAAAATAAACAAATGCATGTACTTCCATTATATTTTCTTTGATTATAAAAATAATAATAATAATCGATTTTTGGCATTTGTGAATCGATGCAGAATCGTGCACGTCCGCATCGCGATGCATCTTATAATCGATTTTTTTACACCCCTAATATTAACCCCAACCCAGCCTCCTGTGTAACCAACTACAACTGATATTAACCGCAAACCAGCCTCCTGTGTAATGAACTACAACTGATATTAACCCCAAACCAGCCGATATCTATATCGCGATATAGCCGAAAAATATCGAGATATTCTTTAGAGGCGATATCGCCCAGCCCTACTCGCTACCACTCGGGACTCACGAGGACTCACATTCATTCGGTTACACTCATTTCCAGCCCTGTTAGTGAGGAGAGTGAACTCCACTGTGTTACAGAGTGGGGCTTCAGGCTGCGTTCACAGGCAGCCATGATGTTCTGTGTTACAGAGTGGGGCTTCAGGCTGCGTTCACAGGCAGCCATGATGTTCTGAGTCTCAGGCCTGTAACAACAGACCTGCGGTGTGGTTTGTTGACCCAACCAACTACAGCAAACAAAGCGAAGTCTGCACTGATGCTCATATTCACTTCACTATGAACACCCTAGGCCCAAAGTGACCCTACTACTGGACTCATTTATATATTATATATATATATATATTGGCATAATCTCGCGATTGATCATTCACAGATGATTTTGTGTCAACCAAATGCAAACGTTGGGCTGCATGTTGTGCAATATGAAGACATTTTGGATTCAGGTGTGCCCACTGCCCAGTGGTGTAAATGTGCTCTATAAATAAAGTTGACTTGACTTTACAAATCCTGTAACACAGGATGTGACATAAGGGAGCGATATTGACCAACTTTTTAATTTTGCACTTCAATAGCCTATGTAACTTTACAGTCAATGGCTGAGTTTCCCAACAAAGAAGCTTCTTAAGAGTTAAGAAGCTTCTTAAGGAGTTAAGAAGCTTCTTAAGGAGTTAAGAAGGCTCCAAAGAAGTGTTTCCCAAACGCCTTCTTAACAGTCGAGAAAAATAAAAAAAATAGAAGGCTCTTAAGAAGCATCTTAACTGGAGCGGCTCACTTGATGGCACTCTGAGCCCAGCAGTGGGCCACGACTCAGTGGTTGAGAAACACTGTTAACACCTAATCATGGTCATGTTAAACTTTATTAAACATTATTTATTTCAGACATGGACTGCAGTTCAAATTGCTTTATATACACAGCATACAACAAAACAGAGAAACACTACAGAATTTAAGCGACCTTGGGTTCTGTGAAAGGTGCTATATAAATCCACAACATTATAAAAGGAATCCATTCTGATTAGAGGAATATAGCCTACGGTAAAACATTTAAAACACAAGTAACCATACATACAGGGGAGATTTTCAAGTGTTCCCTAATTTTAAACACTAAAGGGTACATGAAAGAAAGGAAAAAGGGAAAAACACAAGAGGAACAGTGGACACAAGTATCTCCTTTTGCCTGACGCGGCTGGATCTGCCAGTGTTTTGTCATTAAGAAGGTGTTAAGAAGGCTCCAGACCCTTCTTACAAAACCTTCTTAACGAAAGATCATCTTAGCGCTAAGAAGCTTTTGGGAAACGCAGCCTTCTTAACGGAGGATAATTGGAAGATAATTTTAGGCTAAGAAGCAATCGGGAAATGCGTTGGCTTCGTTGGCTTCTTACGGGAGCCTTAAGAAGGGTCAAAGAAGCTTCTTAGCGCTAAGAAGCTTTTGGGAAACGCATGCCTTCGTAAAGAAGCAATTGGGAAACGCGTTTGCTTCTTAAGGGGGCCTTAAGAAGGGTTGAATTAGCTTCTTAGCGCAAAGAAGCTTTTGGGAAACCCAGCCAATGTATGTAACTGCATCTCTTAGTCAAAGACGCCCTCTAGAGGCCATCTGACAAAGCTTTTGATTGTTTTATTATTGTGCTTGCTGACAAGCAAGGCACAATCTTAAAGTCCGACATACTTATTATTACATTTATACATTCAATATTTGTACACGTTACTGTGCAGTAGTTAGTGCAGGCTAGTTAATTGTTGGAAGTAAGGTTTTTGAATTCTAAAAGGCTCACAGCACATGTTGTTTCTGACTTGGATTGATTAATCAAAATTTTCAAAATCTTTACTACTGTACTGTCCATTAATAGTGACATCAGGTGACTAGCTGAAATGTCAATTCTTATAGCAAATCTAGGTAAATTTCAGACTTTAACGTAGTGTCCTGTCTTGTCTGAAGTGAATACAAGTGACCTATATTTTTCAATCCTGTCTTTGAATAAAAGTTGTACATTGTGTTATACTTGAAAACCATGTCCGCTCCCTTATTTGTGTTCACAATTACAACAAATCTGTATGGTTTATCTGTTGGCATTAAACCGTGGTATTTCCTTGGGTGATATTCCATATTTGTCATTAAACCTAGCTGTTCACATCTGTGTTCACATACTAGTGTCGGAACGCTATTCTGGAATATCCTCAAATGAGTGGATATTGTTTCCAATTCCAATGTTCTGCTTGTATTTGAATCTTTTCATTTCCAGAAAATGGTTATAATGTAAATTAGATACTGACATAACATACATTTATTTACATGAAAATCTTTGAGATAAAAAAAACAAAAGAAATGCAATTTCTATAGCCTACTTGCACAAAATATATAAATTCAAGCACTTTCAATGACCCATGTCTATTTCCTTTTCTATTTTCAAGGCCTTATCCCCCCTCCCAAATTCACAAACTTTTCAAAGCTTTCGAGGTCAGCGGCAGAGGCCAATGAGCCTCAGCAGCAGGAGGAACAGCATGACGATGTAGCGGTTGAGGGCGGCGAACACGTACTCCTCGGGAGAGATGGCCCAGGATGAGCTGACTGTGCTGCTTTGCGGGGCTATAATTGAGAACTGAATAGCCACTGTAGATGGGCCGAGTTAACATGCCTCCCCCTCGCCCCCAAAAGACGGTGCAACCTGGCAGAATCCAGCTTCAAAAGGCTGACAGGTGGTATGTGAAGACATATTTTAAATAGGGTCTTAATTCTACTGTGTGGCTGATACAATTAAATGCAGGTACTTTCAATCCATTCCCCAAAATCAGCTATGAAACATACATCTAATATCTCTATTGTCTGTCTGGTATATCTATTTATCTTTATTATCTAAAATTTGAGACATTTAAATTTTTTTATATATTTTATTTTCAATTTTTCTATAGCAAAGTATACAGCGTTGTGCCGAGTCGGGCGGCCATGGCATATAAATACAGTCAAACCTGAACTACATTCAATAATACAATCAGTTACCAGGTAAGCGTACACAGATAAGGAAAAAGTGTATTGTTGAGATTCACAAATGTGAATGTGCATGAAGTAACACAGGGGCAAGCAAAACCTTTATGGAGCAGCGTGTTCTTGCCTCACCTTATTGGCTCATTCTCTTTCAACGGAAACATGTTCTAGCTCCATCTCAGAATAGGCCCTTTTCACAGCAACCATTTTGAGGCTCTTGATTCCTGCTCTACCACCTCAGAGATCCAACACCCACCACCTGACCCAATCTCATGCACTCACACAGCTAATCGTCAACCAGCTGGTGAAATTAACAGATAGAGAGAGGGAGTGGCCTACCTTTCCTGGCCACCACATCAGCATCAATGATGGGGCATCCGAGCTCCCGCAGCATTGAAGACACTGTGCTCTTCCCTGAGGCGATACCGCCGGTCAGTCCCACCAAAAACATCTGGAGGCAAAGGTCAAAGGTCAGGATGTTACCAGAATCACTATCCATATTTACGGTCGGTGGTTCAAAGCCAAAGCCACACAAAAAACTGGAAAAATATTGTCTATTTTGTTGTATTATTAAAAACATAATAGCCTCAAACTGAGAGAGAAAAAAGTCAGAGCATGGTTAAAAATACCTGCATACAAGAAAAATACACATCTGCAGATTAACAGGTTGTGCATTTGATGTATATAAAAAAAAATAGATCCACACATAATAGTGTCTATTAAAAGCAAATGAAAGGGGATACATTTACAAAAACAGAGTATGGGAAATAAGTAGAAATCTGTGCAAAAGGGTCTGTTGTACTGCTGTGGTAAGGCTTTAATAATAAGAAGATATAAAACAAGAGCGGCTCAAAGCCATCTATAACTTAATTGGGGGCTAGTGGACTGGACTGGTACATTAATTTCTAGAACATCTAGTTAGGGGCCATAGTGCAGCATGCTGTGTAACGTTACATTGAACAATATAATTCTATTCTGGAGTGGAAGAGGATTTAGGAATGCATTATAACCATCTAAAATGAGGAAAAAACAACACCAAAGCCTAACTGGGAAACATATTGAGGAAATCTTTTAAAACTGTAAATAAAAGATTGTCAGTGGGTAAAGCTATGCTGAACAACAACCCTGTTGAGTTGATCGGAAAAACTGTATGTAAATAATGTATGTGACTAGTTACTGAATTGTTACTTTCTCATGCTACCAGGAGGCAACACGCCCTCTGCTGTAAAAGTAACGTTACTACACAGCTGATGTTGGGCTCAGCAGCCAATTTATGGTGTCAGACTTGTTTGAGAGATTTGGAAAGTTATCGTTAGGTGGAAGGTTGTTCTTGGTTCAATGGGTATCTAAAACCCCGAGGCTTAATGTTAACAGAGCCTTACTTAATTTGTAATTAAATTCAAAAGCATTGTGACACTTTACTGTTTAGAGACTAGGGTTATTTGACCCTGCTTTCCAAATAGATAATAACTAATTAGCCTTTTCGCCTTACCTTATACGTGCGGCACTCCCTAACGTTACTTGAAGTGAAATTACAATGGAAATCCGTGCAGAGGAGCCAGAGTGGGGAAGGCACTTAGTAAACAAGTAAACAAACAAGCTTGCTAAACAAGCTAGCGTTAGCACAAGTGTATAGGTCAATACGACCACATGTGAGCAAATTATGCCGCAGCCATTTCCACCTCGAAATAAAACAATATGCAGCCAGGTGAACAGGTTTAAATGACGCGTATTTCTTAAAACGGCTATCTAGAATGTTGAACTATAACGCATAGTCGAGTCGACTGCAGTGCTAACAACCTAGCGCTAGACAGAAGCTCGCATCACAAACAATCTTTCCACAGTGGTCGATATGGAGCTATTACGGACACCGTAGCAAAGAGCGTGGAAGGAAAGAGAGTCACTCCGGCTATTTTTGGAAACCGAATGCGCCTCGCAGTGGTCAGTTGCGGCAGCGCTGGCCCCAATAATCAGCCTCTCTAAACAATAACTCAATGGGAGAACACTCTAAACTTCGGGGATTCACATCTTTTCCGGGCGTACTGCAAATATTGATTGAAGTGGTGTAGTGCAGGGATGTAAAACAACAACCATATTGTTGAAATTAAGTGACATTCTCACTAATTCAACAGTGGTTTACCTGCTTTTGAGATCTGCAAAAACTAGTTTGCTTCTCTCTCCACCCTTCTCCCTCTCTCTCTTTATCTGCGACAAGGGCTGTAGGTGGCTATTATGCTCTCTGTGTGTCCGGCTGCACGTCATGACGAGTGCAGCAAGTCCGCACACTGACAGCTGTCAGCATTGCGGGACTCGGGAGGATGAACAAATGAAATAAAGCAGTCTGTCCAAACTTTTTACCGATCTAATATGAGATGCAGAGAAATAATTATATATTAATAGCCGATGTGTTTAGAAGAGCATTCTCACTCTTGCTGTAATCGTTGTGGGATTATTACACCTGAGAGACAGACAGACCCGGGGAGAACTCAATTTACGGTAAAAGTGTGGATTCCTCAGTGAATCGATGTGGAAGACGCAGCTTGTTTTGAAACACGTCATTGAAAGTAACCTCATGGTTTCATGACAGCGGCTGGAACACAGAAGGAGCATGACTGACAGGCTCGCTGTAGGCTGCACAGGGCAGGGCGTCTTCTCCCGTCTGGTCAAAGCAGAGGGGAGGCAGGGGTGTGGCGCATGTGTGGAGCTGAGTTTATCACAGAGCACATCTCGCACGCGGGGGGAGAGGCGGACAGTGAGAGGGGCAGTTTTTGCATTTGGAAAAGCCTTTCTCTAAATGAATGTTGTTCTGGCAGTGGCAGGAGCTTTTAATTCCTATATAATGCGGCTACAGTAACTACTTAGGCTACGTTAACATTGTTGCTTACCGCGAAGGAGGAAAAAAACACCATATTGGCAACACGTTGTATGCCAATTTAATATGCAAATTAACCGTTTGACCGACATGCTTAACCGACCAATGACGTTGTCGGCGGTTAAACGGTTAACGGTTAACCATCGACATCCCTAGTTGCATTCAGGTGCTCCTCGGATGGTCCTATTTTCCGAGAAACCCAAATGCATGTGTACAACATTGCAGATTGTAGCTTGCTATCTAACCATTGTCTAACCTAGAGAGCCACCTGTCATCTCAGAAACATGGGGATGAATGCATGCTTATAGCTATGCTGTGCGGTGATGAATGTTGCTGCTGCTTATCCAACATTAGATGAGCATGAATTCATCTTCTGCTCCCTTCGACCTCAGATCCCTGCTCCAGATACTCTCTGACCTCTCTGCTGGAGGGGGTACCACTGCCCGGCAGGACGAGCACATCTCCTGAAACCTGGGTGACACAGTGCCTCCATTCGGATGAGCTTTCTCCTCTGGTAACTATACATCAAACTATACATACATCAAACTATACATCAGATCAATCAATCAATCAATTTTTATTTAAAGTGCAAAATCACCATGAAGCATGGTCCCAGTACACTTTACACTTAAAAAAGAGCATAGGACAAAGTATAACAAACAATGCTCTAAAAATGTATGTTAAAAGGATGTTTACAAACAAAACAAACACAAGTGAGGGCCACATTAAAAAACAACAAGTTAAAAGGGGTGTTCGAATACAAATAAAATAAATAAATGAATAAAAACTAGTAAAACAGTAAAACCGCCACATTAAAAAAACATCCCAAATAAAAGGGGTGTTTTAAAATGTGACAAACCCAACCGTAGTTTTAGGGAAGGCCGTAGTGCAGAGAAAAAAGGTGTGTTTTCAGTCTTGATTTAAAAATGTCAACTGAACTAGATTCCCTAACATTTAGTGGAAGTTTGTTCCACAGATAGGGGGCGCGGTAAGCAAAGGCTCTCGAATCAACCGATTTCTTAACCACGGGAATGGCTAGAAGACCAGCATGGAAAGAGCGGAGGGGGCGTGCCGGTACATAAAGTGTAATAAGTTCTAATAAATACGGTGGTGCACAGCCAGCCTTATATGTTAAAAGAAGAACCTTAACATCAGCTCTAGCATATACTGGTAACCAGTGAAGCGAGGCCAGAATGGGAGTGATATGATTACATTTTCTAGTCTTAGTCAATATTCTAGCTGCAGCATTCTGTACCAGCTGAAGACTTCTCGTAGCACAACTAGGGAGGCCAGAGAGAAGACATTACAGTAATCAAGTCTAGAGGAAACTAATGCATGAATTACAGTTTCGGCGTCGCGCAGAGATAAAATAGAGTGGATTTTGGCAACATTACGAAGATGAAAAAATGATGTCTTGGTAATAGCTGCTATATGAGACTGGAACGATAAATTAGAATCAAAAATCACTCCGAGGTTTTTAACAGTAGGACTTTCAGGGACAATACAGCCATCAATATTTACACAAAAATTCTGGAACAATTTCTCATGTTTAGTAGATCTAATAACTAATAACTCTGTTTTAGAAGCATTTAACTCATTGAGTGCCAAGGACGAGTATGTTCATCATTTCGTTTAGTAACGTAGAGTGCCAAGGACGAGTATGTTCGTCAATTGCGTTTTTTGACGGTGGGACGTGGATCAAAGCCAGATCCATCTCCTGTAAAATTTTGGGGCATGTTGAATGTGTATAACCTATTTTACCGACCCATTAGGTGGCGACAGTGCTCTCCAGATTAGAGAAAGTTGAGTAAAAACAGCAGAAAAAGCCGTGATGAAACCATTCTCATGCTTTTCGCTGTCGCGCTGGGAGCCCGGCGCACAACGGTGGGGGGCTCCGAAAATAGACTCTGGGTGCAGCACACTTTGAAACGCGCAGCAGAAAGCCCAGAAAGCCCAGAATCGGACGCAGCTTCATCCCAGCTCACAACCGAAACCCCAGAAACGAGCGAGGCGAGCCCGATCCAGACTCCCCCGACGAGCGGCGGCCATCCGAACGTGGATCCGCAAGCAGCAGAGACTCGCCTGACAAGCAGCAGAGCGAGCAAAGCCACCAGAGACACACCCACGGAGGAGGAGTTTGCAGTAGAGGGGGGTGGGGGTGCTGTTATATTGAAGGAAATTACTGTTCAGATGTTTCAGGTCAGAAAATATTAGTTTCAGAGTCAGTGATTTGCTTGAAATGCTTAATTTCACAAAAGGTTCAATATCTCAGCTTCTAGATGGAAACGCGTGTTTTTGCTGTTTTTGACCTATCTTCTCCGGCTGATAACTAAAGAACGGAAAAAGATATCAATAAACTTTTTTTTGCTGCTGATACAATAGAGTCTCGTCGTTCTTTGTGCGTGTTCGGTGTTTACATAGTAATATCACACAATATTCTGTGGGCCTCGAGAAATCACTGAAAACGCTCTGAAACTCTGGCACTGGGAGCGTCCGTTCTCCAAAAGTTGCTGGCACTCAATGAGTTAATAACAAAAAATTTGAACCCATCCAGTTTTTTATATCTAACAGACATGCTTCTAAATGTCTGAGTTGGGAGAGATCATTTGGCTTTATGGCATATATGGCATATATAGCTGATCATGAGCAGATTATCATAAAGTATCAGGCCAGGGGGTTGTTCTGTCTGACTGACTGACTCCCTCTCCTCTGTCTGTAGCAAAGGGCCTTCAGAATGTCCTTTCAGTGGCCAATGAAGAGGGCGTGGCACGACTCTACAAAACACACAGAAGCGTGGAAACCCTGTTCTTAAAGGTGAGATGTGCGTTTACTGCTTAAAGGAGGACTTACCCCCTAGATATGTATTAGAACAGTGATTTGAAAATACCTATGGAAAAAACCAAGAAATGACATATAATCTTGTCTATACTGGACTCTTTGGCTGTGTTGAAGTCAAGATTCTTTTTCGGAAATCGACGCCATTACAGTTTGCCTACTGCCTCAAAAATAATTTATTTGAGAGGGGCCATATCTTTATAAATATCAACAACTAGCCAACGCTGGTGGCCTGTTTGGAAAGAGCTTTGCTCAAAATGGTTGATAGTTATATCAATTTGGTAATTCAGTGGCGAACTAGAAATTTAATTATTTTTCTGCATGTATCTCTATGGCAGTGTGTTAAACTACGTTACGAGAGCAAAGTGACGTGGGCTCGTTACAGCAGCACACCGCACAATACAACAAACCCCCCGTTCTGGGGTAACACAATGCGAGATTTCTCTACGTCATTCCCTCGTCCAAGTTGCCATATAGTCCCTTTTTCATTTTAGTTTGGGGGCTTTTCGTGATTCTTGTTAAAAGTTGTGCCAAAGTTTTCCTCTCAGCGCAGTGCAGGCTGCCTGCGCCTCCTCCCTCCTGCCAGACCCCGGCTGGCGAAACAGCCTGCTGCATGCATGGGGCGCTCTAACCTCACGGAGCAACAAACAAACACAGACAAAAATAGCTGGTGTGCGATTTAGAGAATACAGTCTGAGATTGGGTACAGGATTGAGGGAATCCCGCATCTGTTTGCGAAGGTGCGACTGGACAGGACGCTTTTCACAGACAGGCACAGTAGTCGGAGCGAGGCGAGTGTCTCTCAGGGCTACTCAGGGCACAGCTGCAGATCTCTCCTCCTCCTCCTCCGCGCATTCAGTCTGTCCAAAATCATTACCGATATAATCTCAGTAGGAGGGATGCAGGGAAATATGATAGTAGCCGATGTGTTTAGAGAAGCTTTGTCACGTTGTCACGTCGTAGTATAGCGTTATATTTTACATGTGCGCTAAACTGCGACCATATTTGTTTGTGGAAATATCAGACTGCTCTCTCTGCTCTCAGAGCACAGAGAGCTCTGCTCTGCTGCGCGCGCCCGCGGAGCTTGGAGCTAGTGCATGAGGTTTACAGTACGACTCTCTCCCGCATGCCTGGGCTGGAGACAGCTGCTTCCAACTCGGACTGATAATATATACATCATCATTCGAGCTTATCCAGGTAAGATATTAATAAAGTAGTGACACATTCAGCGGGAAACTAACTATAATTAAGACATGTGCCAACTTTGACGACGTTTGGTTCAGTATTTTAAGAGCAAACTTCAATAAGAATAGGCTTGGAGTTCTGAGGAGCCGAAAGGGTACAGGGGGGGTAGGGGAGTAATTATCTTGAAATCCCAGTCTTTGGGGGCACTGTGACGTCAGTGTGCCCCTAATCTCCCATTCATTTGAGAGAAAAAAAAAGCAGTGTTTGACCCTTAGAGGGCGCTTATGCCAGTTATGCTGCTGAAAAATGATACAAATGGTAAAATGGCAACAGTTTGGTGTCAAATGTGGAAATTCTGACCAGAATTCTTCACACATCACCCCCAAAGTCATATATATTGGTTAAAAGCTGAAAAAAAGTGTTTTGGAGGTAAGTTCTCCTTTAATCTAAGACCTATTTTAGATTTTATTTATTTTATTTTATTTATTTATTTATTTCAGGGACAGTGCAACATTAATGAACATTTGCATGTAAATGTGCCGGATTATAGCCTTAGCTAATTTCCATCCATAGTCCCTCGACAGGTGAGGTACAAAAAGGTTTAAAAGGAAGAAATAGAAAAATTAGTGCATACATAGGGCATACATAACTGACAGGGGTGCAATGTAAGTGACACATACAGTACATACACATAAGGTTTTGAATGTAAAGTGTCATAAAATCATATAATTTAATGTAATTTCACATCAACATTTATTTTAGCCCCATGGCCATCCATCCAGATTAATGTTGGATGTGGTTCACCCTGCATCGCTCGGTCCCAGGATGCTGAGGTAGGTGTGTGTGTGTGTGTGTGTGTGTGTGCGCGCGCATGAAATAATAAAGAAGCTGCCTATGAGGGGGGATAGCGGCGGGCTGAGTATTACTGTGATGCGGTTCAGACTGTTAAGTTTACGGGCTGAATGTCACTGAAGGCAGACGGGCCTATAAAATACTCAGTAGGAGATAGAGAGCCAGCACACAAAAATGTCCTTTCGTTGAGTTTATTCCAGCACACCAGGTCTTCAGCGTGAAGAAGGCCGTTAGGCTGAAACGTCCGTGTGCTGTACCTGGTGTGCTGGAATAAACTCAACGAAAGGACATTTTTGTGTGCTGGCTCTTTCTCCTACTAAGTACCTCCTGTGCCGTGCACCGAAACTTTGAAAACACCGGTGAGTGTGCTCGCTGCTGGCTTATGCCAGTTTGTTTGAACACTATAAAATACTCTGCCACTCGCCAGACCCCAGGCTGAGCCCCTTTAACATGGTGGTGCCCCCTGATGCTGCCAGGATAAACACACGTGCACGCGCACACGCGCACACACAGAGGCATCAGGGGATGAGGTGTGAAACAGTGTGCAAGACCACAGCTCTGCTGGATTCCTATTAGTCAGAAGTGGAGTGGCACAGACACCACCGGCACACTGCGCGCTGTAGCAACATTTACCCAATAATATGAATGCAATCATCACACTACTCCAATTTGTCGATACTGCCAAAGGTCAAATAGACGACCGCTAAAGATCTGATCGAACCTGTGTGGCTGCTGGCTGCCTGTGAGCCCTGCTGACCTGGCAGTGTGTACACTACTTCAGACAGGATGCTGCCGGGCTGTATGGCCAGCTCTCCCTCCCTCCTCTCCTCTCCTCCATCATCCCTCGCACCTCCGGTCCAGTTTGGCCGACCTGACCAGGCTTTGCTGGAGAGCCGCCTCCGCTCCAGGTGTCTAGAGAGAGAGAGAATGAGAGGAAGGGAAGTGGAGAGAGAGAAAGAAAGAAAGTTAGTTCATGGGTTTTCTGCCAAGCGTTTTCCTTCTTACTGCTCACAAGGTCTTTAATCATGTTTTGACTTGTTGCACATGTGGTCTTTCTTTCTTTCGTTCTTCCTTCCTCTCATTCTACCTCCTACACTTAAATCAGACATTTTAATGACCGTCTTCATATCTCCCTGGCTCCCTTTGAGATTGTGCTTATTAGCCAGCCAGCACAGCTCCTCCTGCCCTGTGATGTGACATCGTTAGTCTGCTTCATTCACCCATAAACAACCAGATCAGAGCTTCTCCATCCTCATATTGTCCACAATGAGCATATAAAGTCAAAACGCTCCTTTACATCAACCCAATCCATGTTGCCGGGAACATGCGGTCCTCATTCAGACTCCACTAACTCTGTGACCATATTAAATGGGGGTCTTGAATCCATTTTGTGTTATCGTCTGTGGCTTCATAGTCTTGGATGGGTAAAGTCAGTGTTGATATTGTGACATTTGATCTCAATCTCCCTTAACATTAATTATTTTATGCAACTGTACTGGTCTTTCTGTGTAGTCATGTCCAATGTATCTGTAGCACTTATGCTGGAATAAGTGTAAATAGGAGACATATATAATCAAGTATACAGTAGAGTATGGACTAGTTCCAGGTTTGACTATGGAGCTGGTGGAAGAGTAATGAGCACACCGACACAGAACTGCAAGAACCGGTTTGTATTAGATCAACAAAATGAAAATGCATAACAAAAAACACTTGAAATAAATCAAGAAAAATAACAAATAAAGTAAATATAAAGAGGCCTTTTAGATAACAAAAAGAGTGGGTACCTTCTGTAAAGTAGCACTACTAGTGGTGATTTCCGTTCAGTCCATCAATGTTCAAATCAATTCATAGAGTCAAATAATCACATTTCTATTCATTTCATTCCCATCTTCTTCCCCGTCATAAATACTATGCAATTGCACAATCCCATAAAGCCTTCAATTCAGTTCACACTGTAAAGTGACTATTGTGACTAAAGTGCTTTAAGTTTGACAATTGTTATGACAATAATTGCACAACCCATATGACCTGTAGAGTGCAATGCGGGAGAAGGGGAGAGAAAAAATGATTAAAGACTAGTGTGTAAAGTTCTACCACCCAAGGGGAATGGGGCCTATGGTAGGAGTGAGTTAGGCTTGAGGCCTGCCCAGAGTTCAAGGTTCTTCTGGTTTAGCTCGCCATCCATTAGCTCCAGCTATGAAGCCCATCCAGTATTCGCATCCACGGTTTCCTCCACAACAGCAGCAGGACATCAGTTCCTCAGATCAGACACCATGTGGTGTAAAAAGCAGTGTTGCATCCAGTTTCCAATATTCAGGTTCCAAATGTCCGATGTCAGTCAAGGTGAACATGAGTCAAGGTTTGTGGCCTGCTTGCATCAAGGTGTGGGGTCTGCTCTCAGCAGGTGTGAGTGGTGCCATGGAGTGAGAGAGTGAGGCAGTGATTTCCTCCTCCCAGACCAAGAAAAGGGGGCGGGTGCAGGGCTGAAAAGCCTGCAGCCGATTGGCTCAGGTGTTTGAGTTGACAGTTTTGCTTGTCCAATCATTATACAGGACTGTGGATAGGTGAGTGTGTATATCGCAGAATGTTCAATTCACCTGTGTTACATATCACTCTTTCTCTCTTCTCTCCATCCGTCCCATCCTCCAGCATGGCTGCTGAGGGATCCCCCAGCCTCTGGTGCAGCGATACTCTCAGGACCTGGTGCAGCCCTTCAAGGACGTGGCCTCCACCATGGACCAGCTCCGTGTCAAGGAGCTCCGCAAACAACACCGCATGGCTGTAAATGAACACAGCTACTTCTTCTGTATGAACGGTGATAATTATAAAATCATAGAGCCAGACTTTCATGAGCTTAATGAGGCTTTCCCATAAAACATCAATGCAGGCTGGGAAAGAGAGGCTTTGCGGTTGTGTCACAAATCTCCTAGCAACCACCGCTGGCGCCAACATGGAGGTCCAGTGGAGAATGCAGAGTTATATATAGGCGTAACAATGACGGGGATGGCAACGCGTGTTTTTGTTCATATTAAAATTAGCATTATTCATGGTAAATAGACCTACTCGACCTCTCTGTGGCCTTTTTGATCCCAAAATAAGGCACTTTAGCAAATGATTTCTGAGTGGTTTTGTTTCTGCCCTGATCTGCCACCTTCTTCACTCTTCAGGAGTTAGCATCCTTGATGTGTGTTTGTTTGGTAGCATTTTAGATATACTCCAGATATTACACATTTGTCTGCAAACTTCGAAAAAGAAAGATCTATGCTCCTCACCAAGTCACTCCCATCATCCGGCACTCCCCAATTTAGTCTCTCAGGTCTATCCAAATAGATCTGAATAAATTATCATCTTATAGACCCAGAACCAGAGAAAATGATGGTTGAAAATGTATACAATAAAATATGAACAAGCATTGGCGTCCTGCTATGTTTTAAAATTAGGGATAAAACTTGGAAGCTGGCATTTCTACACCACCTAATCTCTTGGATTAAGTCAGGAAATAAACGTTCAAGCCTGTAGGCTATACGGGCCGGGGTTCCCAAACCTTTTGATCCAGGGACCCAAAAGAGAACTTTGGAGTGAGAAATAGGAGGTGTGGTGTGAGAGTGAGAAGAGGCTCATTTGAGTGAGAGTTTGCAGCTCTGAGTTGTGTTGTATGAGTACCTCCACTATGGCCGCCATCCATATCATCATGACATCATCAGCAAGGGGACTTAATATGGTCTTTCCTCCGTCCTGTTCCTCAGATCCCGTCTGGAGGGTTGACGGAGATGTGCCGGAAGCCTCTGTCCTCGGGTAACATCAGCACCGTGTCCGACTGGCTCGTCTCCATTGGCCTGCCCATGTACGCCGCGGCCCTGGCAAAGGCGGGCGTGGACTCGCTGGGCCGCACGGCCTTGTTGACGGAGAGCAGCGTGTTGAAAGCGGGCGTTCAGGACCAGAGACACGCCCGCCGGCTGGTCAGCAAGGCACAACTGGTCTATGCACACAGAGAGGGCCAGTCATAACCATGCAGGTGGAATCAGATTGGGTGAATGGAGACAGGTTTCAGCTCAGTGGTCAGTACATTGGACGCTAGACAAACCGACATCACACTTGAGACTTGTAATGGGCTACCCCTCTCTCTCTCTCCATTTTCTCAAATGTTTACGGCATGGGGGAGTTTGTCCCTGCAAGCCAAGACCAGATATCAGATGCCTTTTAACCCAGACTCTAGACTCAGTCTGTGGGATGGCTTCCATTCTAAGAACATCCCGAAGGTCTTAAAAAACAAGACTTGGATCTGCCTTTAAGGAAGATAGTGCACTCTTTTCTAGGATGGAAGTTTTTCATTTTTTTAATAAAGGAAGACTGTTTATGAGTGTTTCCCCGCGTTTCAAAAAGTGCTTCATCTTCATTTCTTGCTGAGACGAAACTACCCGAGGATCTCTTAAGGATGTAGCTTGGCCAAAGCAATTTCTTTATCATTCACAGGTTTCATTACCACTAATACATTCAAAGTTGTTACAGTTAAATAACTCAGTCAATGTTTGGACTTTTAATCAACTAAACAATTAAAGAAAACGATTAATAACTGGTTGTTTTGAGATTTGAAATGGCTTATTTTGTATCATGTTTCTGTATTATACCGTACCACATATCCTAATTTCAAACTGGTTTTTATATGTTACGTGTACTGTATGGGTTTTTGCCTTTTGAATGTTACAGCCTTATTTTGAGGCCAATTCTCAGTCCTTTCTAGAGACAGCTGTCCACACAATTTTATATTTCAGATTATATGTCCAATTTCATAACGTATTTTGGATGCATGCCCTTTATCATTTTGTAGAGTCCTTAAAAAAACGCTCTACAGTATATCGCTCCAATAATCACTATGGGAGATGGGCTTTTCACAGCAGACAATATCCTCCATGTGTATCAAAGCACATTTTTAGTTGCCTTACCAGTATAAATGAATAGCTACATCAAATCGAGCATTATAGTATTCATATACCCAGTATTTAGCATCAGACCACCAAGCCAGTATGTTCTGAAAGTGTGAGAGCTAATTGAGATGCTGATTTTAAGATTATATACACACAAACGCACATCCCATAATACAACTGTTCGCATCGCATCCCATAATAGTATGATGATACTTGGGATGCCATTGTGAACATAGATGCGAACAGGTTAGCTAAAAGTTTAGCGTCGCCAGCGACGGCCCTCACCGTTGCGGTCAGGGTGCGTTTCGAAATCCCTCCAGGCCTGAACATATTTCTAGGGGGAAACACTGGTTTGTATCAAGTTTGTACAAGTGGCGTTGCTGTACCTGCTGTGCCAGAGGGCGGAGCCGCTCGCACATGTGCAGAACAGATGGGGCAGCCTGTACGGATTGAGTAGTGACAACAGTACCCAGCTAGAAACGTGGGTTAGGCAAGAGTGTGGAGAGATGGTGTTAAACTGTACTTGTGACGGCAGTAAAACAACACGCAGCCACAAGGAGACGCTTTCAAGCTTGGATGCTGCATGAAGAGAAGCTGATATTCTGTCTACGATTCGCCTGGGCCATCTCCACTACGACCGGGAAGCTATGCTAACGACGCTAACGCTGGGCTAGCTAGTTGCGGGGTAGGGTAGGGTGGTGGTTCCCAGTGATGATCAAATAGTATTTGATAATCATCCAGTCTTCCATCCTTGGTGGAGATGTGGGACCGTTGTTAATGCAACAACAAACAGGTGTTTGTTGTCTCCAGGCTACCTGCCACATTTCGGAAGAGGAAGTTGATGAGGCCCTGCTTTGCCCTCCTTCAACAACTACCATCAGCTGTGTTAGCAGAGAGCAGCTAGCATTGCAAGCATGGCAGCAGTGTTCCAGTACTTACGGCCTC
>NW_028151708.1:40000-42500 GCF_964638095.1 Poromitra crassiceps | reverse complement strand
TTGACTGTTTTGTTTTTTACTCATTATACCATTACAGCTACGTAAAAAATATCTTACAAAAGTGTGTGTGTGTGTGAGAGAGAGAAAGAGACAGAGACAGAGAGGGAGAGAGAGAGAGAGTGAGAGTGAGTGAGAGAGAGTGAGAGAGAGAGTGAGAGAGAGTGAGAGAGTGAGAGAGGGGTGGGGGGGGCACATTGAGTTGCCAGATGAATGGGGTTTGACGCGTTTGACTGTCGGGGGAGGGGGAAGAAGCAATATGAAGCAAGCTCATATTATGCGTTGATTTACAAAACTACTATCCTAGCCGTCATGTCAATACTGGACCACAATGCATTGCACTGGCAAGCACAGCTCACCCACGCTTACGTCACGCGCCCCAGCCCTATTAACAGACTTCCCACACATTTTCATGGATACAATTTCAAAACTTTTCCATGACTTTCAGGAATGGATAATAGAATTTCCATGTAATGTGAGGCGGTGCCTCTGAATCAATACCACAACTTATGACCTAGGACAATTAGGACACAGCTGCTATGGGGCTTTAGTGTTTTAGTGTCACTACATCATATAAGCTATTGAACTAAAACAGGAAAATCATATACAAAATCGTAAAAAATACAATAAGCACTAAAGTTGACACATATTAGAGCTACCTTATGTCAACAGCTACAGAGAATACATTTGCTGTTGTTACATTATATGGAAGATTACTCCAACAATTGCATTACACACAACAAAATGTCCAGACTTTTCCTCAACTTTCATGGATTTGACTCATTCCATGAGTTTTCCAGATTTTCCATGGTCGTGGGAACCCTGAATTAAATGTTTACTCGCCTGTGTGGATTATCATGTGTGTCTTCAAGCTTGATTCATGACCAAAACCTTGACCACCGACTGAGCAAATAAATGGTTTATCTCCTGTGTGGACTATCATGTGTCGGGGGGGGGGGTCCCAAACAGTGATGTCATAGGGCCTATGACATCAGTGATCAGTCTTGTCACAATTTGCCTCCTTGTCTGTGTGTGTGTGTGTGTGTGTGTGTGAAAGAGAGAGAGAGTGAGAGAGAGAGTGAGAGAGTGAGAGAGAGAGAGAGAGATAGTGAGAGAGATGGTGAGAGAGAGAGAGAGAGTGAGAGAGAGAGAGAGATTAGGAAGTGCTGAGTCATTAGAATCATGGCCAGCCTTACATCTTGTACTGCGCTGCAACTGTTAGCAGCTACGAGCAAGATTTTCCATTGTTATTAAACAGTCTAAATGTAATATCCATGCATCACATCTTAGCTGTAATAGTAGACGATACCAACGTAACAATTCTATGGAACAAGTGCAATCATTCACATGCCTGCAATTCAATCAACAGAGCAAACGTCTTGGCTCAGCAGCGACACACACACACTGTTTTGCACAATGCTACACTCACCTCTCTCTGCAGGCAGGCCGTGTGCTGACTGAGGAAGTGATGTAAAACCCTGCCATGCCACAGGGCGGCGCCAGAGCCACAGCACAACGTCACACAACAGCGTCAGATCAAAACAACTCATTCATTGTAATTCTGGCCAGCCTTGTTGTGTCTGGCACTGACACCTGACACCAGCCTCAAGTCTTGTCTTGTACTGACACTGCCACGTGTGTCTTCAAGCTTGATTCATGACCAAAACCTTGACCACCGACTGAGCAAATAAATGGTTTATCTCCTGTGTGGACTATCATGTGTCGGGTGGGGGGGGGGGGGGGGGGGGGTCCCAAACAGTGATGTCATAGGGCCTATGACATCAGTGATCAGTCTTGTCACAATTTGCCTCCTTGTCTGTGTGTGTGTGTGTGTGTGTGTGTGTGTGTGAGAGAGAGAGAGTGAGAGAGAGAGTGAGAGAGTGAGAGAGAGAGAGAGAGATAGTGAGAGAGATGGTGAGAGAGAGAGAGAGAGAGATTAGGAAGTGCTGAGTCATTGTAATCATGGCCAGCCTTACATCTTGTACTGCGCTGCAACTGTTATTAAAGCAGCTACGAGCAAGATTTTCCATTGTTATTGCCTGCAATTCAATCAACAGAGCAAACGTCTTGGCTCAGCAGCGACACACACACACTGTTTTGCTCACTGCTACACTCACCTCTCTCTGCAGGAAGGCCGTGTGCTGACTGAGGAAGTGATGTAAAACCCTGCCATGCCACAGGGCGGCACCAGAGCCACAGCACAACGTCACACAACAGCGTCAGATCAAAACAACTCATTCATTGTAATTCTGGCCAGCCTTGTTGTGTCTGGTACTGACACCTGACACCAGCCTCAAGTCTTGTCCTGTACTGACACTGCCACGTGTGTCTTCAAGCTTGATTCATGACCAAAACCTTGACCACCGACTGAGCAAATAAATGGTTTATCTCCTGTGTGGACTATCATGTGTCGGGGGGGGGGGGGGGGGGGTCCCAAACAGTGATGTCATAGGGCCTATGACATCAGTGATCAGTCTTGTCACAATTTGCCTTCTTGTCTGTG
>NW_028151708.1:15000-20000 GCF_964638095.1 Poromitra crassiceps | reverse complement strand
GTCTATTCTAAGATTTACGGGCAGCCAATGCAGGGATTTGAGAACTGGTGTAATGTGTTCAGCTTTCTTGGTTCTTGTTAGAACTCTAGCAGCCGCATTCTGAATGAGCTGAAGTTGTTTAACAGCTTTTTTGGGAAGACCATTGAAAAGACTGTTGCAGTAGTCTAGCCTGCTAGAAATGAAAGCATGAATTAGTTTTTCAAGATCTTGTTTGGACATATAGCCTCTAATCCTTGCTATATTTTTTAGATGATAGAAGGCAGATTTTCTTATAAGCTTGATGTGGGAGTTGAAATTTAGATCAGAGTCAATAATAATGCCAAGATTTTTTACCTGGTCCTTTGGCTTCAGAGATAGGGATTCGAGGTGAGCAGTAACTTTGAGCCTATCTTCTTTTTTGCCGAAGACAATTATCTCTGTTTTGTCTTTATTAAGTTGGAGAAAATTCTGGCACATCCAATCATTAATTTGCGCAAGGCACTGACACAGTGACTCTATGGGGGCATAGTCATCCGATGAGAGGGCTATGTAGAGTTGGGTGTCATCTGCATAGCTATGATAAGCTATTTTGTTTTTTTGCATAATTAGGCCCAGAGAGAGCATATAAAGGTTAAACAGGACAGGACCTAAAATTGATCCTTGGGGTACCCCACATGTCATTTTGGTTTGGTCAGATGTGTAGTTGCCAATGGAGACAAAGTAGTTCCTGTCTTGCAGATAAGATCTGAACCACTCTAGGACCGTGCCGGAAAGCCCGACCCAGTTTTCCAGTCTGTCCAATAGAATTTCGTGGTCAACCGTATCAAAGGCAGCGCTGAGGTCTAGTAACACTAAGATTGAGATTTTACCTGAATCAGTGTTCATTCGGATGTCATTTATAACTCTGATAAGCGCAGTTTCGGTGCTATGATGGGGTCGGAAGCCTGATTGGAAAGGATCTAGGAGGTCATTGGAGGATAGAAAGGTATTGAGTTGTTGGTAGACAGTTTTTTCGAGTATTTTGCTAATAAAGGGAAGATTTGATATTGGTCTGTAATTGCTGATTATAGAGGGGTCGAGGCTACGCTTCTTTAGCAAGGGCTTAACAACTGCAGTTTTTAGAGATTTTGGGAAAATGCCTGTAAGAAGAGAGGTATTAATTATCTTCAGTATGTCGGTCGCCAGGCAACTGTAGACATTTTTTAGAAAGCTTGTTGGCAGGGTGTCTAGGCAACACGATGAGGATTTAAGGCCTCGTATCGTTTCTTCTAGTTTCTTGTGGTCAATGACATTGAACTGAGTCATGTTAATTAAGCACCTATTCTGTGGGTGCGGCGGAGCCACATTTGTTCTTGATGTGGAAATAGTTAGTCTGATATTTATAATTTTATCCCTAAAGAAGGTCGCAAATTCATTGCATTTGACATTGGATAGAAGATCAGGGGCAATTTGTGGGGGGGGGTTTGTCAGCCTGTCAACAGTGGCAAAAAGAGTGCGAGCGTCATTGGTGTTTTTGCTGATAATGTCGGAGAAGAAGAATTTTCTGGAATTTTTTAGTTCCTGGTTGTAGGAGTGAAGACTATTTTTATAGATGTCATAATCGATGTGAAGTTTAGTTTTCCGCCATTTGCGCTCGGCTTTCCTACAATCTCTTTTTTTGTTATTTACAGAGGGAGCGTTTCTCCATGGTGCTTTTTTCTTACCGGAGATTAGTTTAGATCTAATGGGAGCTACAGCATCAATAGCCTTTAGGGTTTTAGAATTGAAGTTATCTAGGAGATCATTGACAGAGGCTGAGGAGAGGGAAGGGGCCAGCGAGAAAGCCTCCATGAACCGTGTGCTAGTACTCTCGTTGATGTAACGCTTTTTGATGGTTTTTGACCGAGTAAGAGCGATAGGGGTGATCTTGAGTTCAAGAAAAATACAGAGATGGTCGGACAGAGCAACATCACTAGCTGAAAGAAACGATGACTCAAAGCCCTTGGTGATAAATAAATCTAGGGTATGGCCTCGATTGTGAGTGGGCCCAGAGACATGTTGTAACAGGTCAAAAGTGTCAAGAAGGTTATTCAATTCTTTGGCATTATTATCATTGGGGTTGTCAATATGAATATTAAAATCTCCTGCAATAGTTAAACAGTCATGTTCTATGGAGATTATAGAAAGGAGTTCTGAAAATTCATCAAAAAAACTACTAGAGTACTTAGGTGGTCTGTATATAATCAGTAGTAAAATAGAGGGAGAGCACTTCAGAACAGCGGCCAGATATTCAAATGATGAAAAGTCGCCAAACGATACCTGCTTGCATTGAAAAGCATCAGAGAAAATAATAGCTACTCCTCCCCCTTTCTTACCGACTCTGGGGGCGTCAATGTAGTTAAAGTTAGGTGGGGCTGACTCATTAAGAACATATTCCCTGTTGTTTAGATCAAGCCAGGTCTCTGTGAGGAACATGAGGTCCAGTTTATGACTCGTAATCAGATCGTTTATTAGAAGCGACTTGCTTACAAGTGACCTAATATTTAGCAGTGCAGCCTTGATAGCTGCACTGCTAGGTTGAATTTGTAAATGCTTTTCAGAGTGTCCCTGGAGAACAGATACTAGGCTTGGTCCTGGAACAGGACGTGCTGAGAGATAATCTTTGTTTGTTCTGTAGCTAATCAGGGTGGGGATAGTTAGACATCTGATCGTTTCATGATCCTCTGTGACCTTGTTTTTGGGGCAGAAAATGCTTTTTTCTTCAGTTTTCCCCTTTGGGGCGGGCAGGGAGATTGAGGGAAGGGTGAGCGGGTGGGAGGGGGAGGTGGTTTTGAGGGTGGGGGGTCGGAACAAGGAGGTCTTGGGGGTGGGGAGGAGCGAGGGGGTCTTTGGGGTGGGGAGGAGCAGGGGGTGCTGGAGCGAGGGGGTCTTTGGGATGGGGGGGGGCGAGGAGGGGGAGATGTTGAGGGTGGGGAGGAGCAGGGGGCGCTGGCTATTCTGGCGTGAGTCTGTTCAGCCAGTGTGTTCATGACAGATGGAGAGGGCTGATTAGCCAGTTCTTTTAGGCCAGGAGTCTGTTCGGCCAGTGTGTTCATGACAGATGGAGAGGGCTGATTAGCCAGTTCTTTTAGGCCAGGCGGAGGGGTGCACTGCAGGCTAGCTAGTCCAGCGTCAGCCCGCTCAAACAGTTTGTTGGAGGTGCGGAGCGGGCTAGCTAGACTAACATTAACCTCCTCAATTAGCTTGTTCATGCCAGCTGAGAATGGCAGTAGGTGGAGGGAGGGGGAAAGGGAGGAGGGCGATGAGAGGGAGGTGGAGGAGTGGAGGGGGGGGGAAAATGAGGTCTCCAAGGAAACAGCTGGGGGGGCGTCGCTCCCCGCCGGGTAAACACCTGGGGGGGCGTCGCTCTCCGCCGGGTCATCAGGCCGTTGAGCTGCGGTGGGGGGCGAGAAGAGGGAGGTGGGAGAGTGGAGGGGAGGGGGAAAGAGTGGGGAAGGGGGGGTGGAGGAGAAAGGGGGGGTGGAAGAGAGGAGGGGAGGGGAGAAGATGAAATCGTCGTCGTTTGGTGGAGCGTTGACCAGTTGAGCCACGGCGTCGACCTGTAGAGCCAGGACAGCGGCTGCCGGATGTGTGGCGTTGGTCAGTTGGGCCGGGGCGGCGGCAGGAGGTGGGGCGTCTTTGGTCAGTTGGGCCGGGGCGGCGGCAGGAGGTGGGGCGGCGACCTGTAGAGCCGGAGGTGTGGCGACTGCCGGAGGTGTGGCGTCATTGGTCAGTTGGGCAGGGTCGGCAGCTGGGCCGGAAGCTGCGTCGATCTGAGCATGGTCAGTGGCTGCAGGTGGAGCAGGGCTGGAGGAGAGCTCTGTGGCCGCTGCGTCAGGCTGTCTGTCTTGGGGAGGCTTTAGAGGGATCTTGACCTTGTAATAGTCCACCGTGTATAGTAGATTAGAACTCAGTAAAGCCTCGCCAGCACTATTGAGATAGCGCCCGTCCGTAGTGAAGAGGTGCTCACGCTGCCAGAACAAATTAAAATTCTCAATAAAGTTTACTTTATGTAGTGGGCAGGCGGTGGAAAGCCATGAGCTTAGGCCTAGTAGTCTGCTGAAGCGGTTCGTGCCCTGAGATGGTAAAGGACCACTGATAAAAGCCTCAATGTTTAGAGAGGCTAGCATATTCAGCAGATTGGTAAAATCAGATTTAAGTTTCTCTGATTCTTGCTTATAAATAACATTTTTTCCAATGTGCAGGATCACCCTAGTCACAGCTTTGTGAGATGTAAGTAGCTCTGTGATTTTTCCTGTTATGTCAGAGATTGCATCTTGAGGGAAGCAGTATGTTTTGGAGTTTCTCCAACTCCTGATGTTTTTCACTGTATAATCTCCTACTTCTACTATCAGGGTTGTTATGGCTTGAATGTCCTTGGGCTTTGAGACAGTGTTTCTTCCCTGAGGCCTTGTGCTAGCGCTAGCCTGATTTTCCTTCTCATGGAGCTGGGCAGCTATGTCAGCTGGAGGTGATCGAAGCAGGCCAAAACGATTCTCAAGTTGCAATTCCATTAGCGGAGGAGGGGGGGCTGTTCCTCCTCTCGTGACAGTAGTCCATGACCGCTCGTTTTGGTGTTTGTGGTTAAGCAGTTGACGACCCTCATCTCTCGTGCGGAGAGCCCGTGTCAGGCCATTAGCTTGCCGAGCCGAGCACCGCAGGCTGGAATTTAGGGAGGGCCAGCCTGTTGCTGAGCTGATTTCTGGGTTTTGTGGAGTAGTTGTGGATTCGGAAATCACTAATCTCTTTGGGATATGTCTTTGTTTATGCTTCGGGCTCGCAGTTTGGTTAGCGATGTTAGCACGGGCTTTCTCCGGAGCTGGCAGGCTAGCCGCATCAGCTAGCTCTAGGTTGGTAGCCATAGCAGTTTGACTCGGTAGCAGTGAGTCAGCATCCCTGAGAGCTAATGATAATGTACTCACGTTGCTCGTGACATTCCGTGCAATTTGACTCGATGGCAGTGAGTTATTTGAGAGATGAAATATCGTTGTTTCCAGTACGGC
>NW_028151709.1:77500-79000 GCF_964638095.1 Poromitra crassiceps | reverse complement strand
CCTATCCATGACTATCTTATGGACCATTGTAAGTCTAATCTGTGCCACCCTGGCCTCCACAGGTAGCCACTTTAATTCCTGTAGTTGGTTCCTGCCCACGTGGTCACGTGGACCGCAACCCAAAACCACCCTGACCAGCTTGTTCTGAGTTACCTGGAGTTTTTGTTTACTACCCTTTGTCAGCCCGCTGTACCATGCCAAAGAGCCATAATCAAGGTGAGGCTGCACAAGGCTGTTTGCTAACAGCCTAATGCTGTCTCTGTCTAAGAGATTGGCCTTCCTTGCTAACAATCTGGTTCTTGCATTAACTTTGCCCACTACCTGGAGAGCCATTTCTTCACCTCCAAGACTGTTATCTAATATGCAGCCCAGATATTTTACTGATGTTTTGGCTTTTATAACCTGCGAGCCTAGCTCAACTCTGAGTTCAGGGGTCCTCCTAAGCCTGGGTTTAGAACCAAATAGGATAGATTCAGTTTTGCCCAAGTGTAAAGAAAGTCTGTTGTCAGACATCCAAGTGCTAACCTTAGAGAGCTCCTCCCCTAGCTGACCTTGTAAAGTGTCAATGTCCTTGTGTGCTAGGTTTTTGGGGTGTCAGCCGGAGTTTAGGCTGACAATGTTGTGCACACCGGATAGTTAGTTAGGTTAAGTTAGTTAGGTTAAGTACATACATAAGTGCCTGGGTAGCGAGCAGATGGCGGTATTTGACAATTTAGCAGCTAAATCATAGATTATTGAAAGATATTCCATATTCCATACTGAAATGCTATAACAGAAGTATTGGCCAGAATGACATGAACATTTATTGGACACTTATTCAGCGGATATCTTGCGTTCAGGTGCACTGTAAAAATATATATATATATATATATATATATATATATATATATATATATATATATATTTATTTATTTATTTATTTATTTATTTATTTTGGTCAACATCTTTTTGTGGTGGTCAAAATCCTTTTGTGGCGGCCCGCCACAAATTCCTTTATGTATGGGAAACACTGCATGTATCAGAGGAAGCATGTATAGTCTACAACTCTCCCAGATGGGCAGAGGGTGTGGAGCGACGACTGGGACAGCAGGGAGAATTAGTACAATTGGAGAGAAAACTGCGTATTTGTGTTGCACATTTCATACACAGACAGGGTTCTTGCACCATTTTTTTAAGTCACATTTTTCAGAGGCAATTCATTTACATAAAATGGATAAAAGGAAGAGAGCAGAGTGTTACAAAGTAAATTATAAAACGGCTCTCTCAAATCAAGCAATCTGATTGGTTCACAGCCATTGTATAATTCCAGTAACCGAGTTCAATAACCCATGGCCATGGGTTATTGGTTGTCCAAATAGTCAGTGACTGGAAGTCACGACTAGTGAGCCCGAGGGTCTAGAATAGTGTGTGCTGCTACTTTTTCACCTGCTTCTCAGGAAATAAAAAAATGTGTTTTAAGTCACTGGAACATCTTGCAAAGTGACCCCCAAGTGGGCCATT
>NW_028151709.1:0-72500 GCF_964638095.1 Poromitra crassiceps | reverse complement strand
GTAGAGTAGACAGAAGCAATGAGCGCTAACATTAACGTTAGTAGAGTAGACAGAAGCAATGAGCGCTAACATTAACGTTAGTAGAGTAGACAGAAGCAATGAGCGCTAACATTAACGTTAGTAGAGTAGACAGAAGCAATGAGCGCTAACATTAACGTTAGTAGAGTAGACAGAAGCAATGAGCGCTAACATTAACGTTAGTAGAGTAGACAGAAGCAATGAGCGCTAACATTAACGTTAGTAGAGTACACACAGGCATAAGTGCCGTTATTGCAGCAATAGACTCAATAACAAGAACAAGAGTATGCACCAGTGGAGTTTCTCATCTGACTGAATTTGGCGACACTGATTGGCTGAAGGAGTTGTTTGGCAAGGCAAGTAGTCCCACCCACTGAAATCTCTGTGGGTGGGTCCAGACTGATACGTAGAGTGAAAGATGTGAGGTCACGTCAAGCTAAGCTATGACTATATTATGACTATATATATGTATGATTCCAGTGAGAAACATGCTGTCTTCACTTAGAGACTCTTTTCTACAGAGGGGAACAGAGGACTGAGAGAGAGCTTCATCACATGGTGCAACGACCAATCACCTGAAGCTCAATATAAGCTAATCCAATGAGCTACCAGAGGAACGGGAGGGCACACCCCCTGTGCTGCTGGGGAAGTGAAGAGGGTGGACTCATACAAGTATCTTGAGGTCCAAATCAATATAATTAATGTGATTCTTAACTTAGGTCAACTTAAATGATTTTGCCGTCAAGTGTCAGCACTTAGACCGTTTTTTGTAGAACGACCCTAGATGGCTTTCTCAGCTACAGTGAGAAGCAAAACATTATGATGTCCCTCCCAGTGAATCTGACTTCTGAACTTTTACATATAAAAATGTCATCCCTTCATCATTTTATCCTATTAGACATGTGTGTGAAATGTGGTCATAATTAGGGTATGAATTCTTGAGTTATGAACAAAAACTGTATTTGTGAGGTCACAGAGACCTTTGACCACCAAAGTGTAATCAGTTCATCTTTGAGTCCAAGCAGACGTTTATGCCAGATGTCATGAAATACCCTCAAGGCGCTCCTGAGATATCGTGTTCAAATGGGACGGACTTGAGGTCACAGTGACCTTGAACTTTGACCACGAAAATCTAATGAGTTCATCCTTGAGTCCAAGTGGACATTAAGTGCCAAATTTGAAGAAATTCCTTAAAGGCGTTCCTGAGATATCGCATTAACGAGAATAGGACCTAGTGAAAATAATGCATCAAATGAAAGATACGTCTTTGTTGACAAATTTACATGTACAGGTTTGAAGGAGATATACAAGTGCAATTATGATCAAAGCAATCCTAAACATCTGTCTAATATATACTGTCTAATATATATTTGGCTTAAGCATAACACAGACACTGAAGTCTGTGTGTGTGTGTGTGTGTGATAGAGATGAAACGATATGAAAATTTCACATCATGATTATAGTGACCAAAATTATCAGAGTTATCAGTATTATCACGGTATTGTTAAAATCAGGGTTGTCAAAAATAATCGATAATAAGATGCATCACGATGCGGACGTGCACGATTCTGCATCGATTCCCAAATGTCAAAAATGTATTATTAAAAAAATAATAATAATAATAATAATAATCGAATAAAATATAATGGAAGTACATGCATTTGTTTATTTTAATTATGGATCATAATACAATGCAATTCCAAATGCACTTTTAAAAGTAGCCACACAGTGAGAAAAAATAAATCATGTATTGGGGAAAAAAAGTGATGCCTCGATTGAAGATGCATCGAGACGCATCGATAATCGTTTTATAATCGAATCGTAGCCCTCTGAATCGTAATCGAATCGAATCGTGAGGCCAGTGAAGATTCACAGCCCTAGTTCAAATGTGCTGAAATTTTTCAAAAAGTACTAATACACTCACTGAAATCATTTCTCCAAGGCTGCGCGTCTGCGTCTGGGAGACGGTTGCCAACTTTGGTTGATGATGGACCGTATTTACCATGTTTTTCAAAGCGTACGGTTATCGTAAGGAATTTTATCACGGTTATCATTAAAACCGGTTATCGTTTCATCCCTTGTGTGTGTGTGTGTGTGTGTGTGTGTGTGTGTGTGTGTGTGTGTGTGTGTCTGTGTGTGTGTGTGTTCCTACCTGGTGTGTGGTCTTGTTGAGGAACTCTTTGTGTGACTTGACTCTGCGGATCTCAGTGTAGTAGTATGTCTGAGAGTGTTCATAGAAGGCGTTCTCCAACCTAGAACATCACCAGGCAGAGTCAACTTACATGAGCTGTGGCTCAACCTGCATTTGATTGTAAAGGTAGGGTGTAAAGCTGACGTCATCTTTACATGAATACAGTACCTACCTGATAATATAGCCCACCAGGTGGTCAGTGAGTGAATAGCTCCTACCTGATAATATAGCCCACCAGGTGGTCAGTGTGTGAATAGCTCCTACCTGATAATATAGCCCACCAGGTGGTCAGTGTGTGGCAGGACGAAGAGGCTCTTTCCAGACAGATCACAGGCATTACAGAGAGATGCTGCTCTCTCTGACGCCACCAAGTCCTCTCCTGCACACACAACAGGTTCATGATGATCAGGTTTAGGTAATAGGGACACAGACTAGTCGGCTCACTAGTCCACTATCAAAAGCACTAGTCGACACTGCGCATCATAGTTGACTGAGCAAAGTTGACATTTGTATTGGGTGAAAAAAGTATGATATTTCCTGTGACTGGTCGACTAGTAGTTGACTACTGTTAGTCGATGACTACCGGTACTCAAATGCAGTAGTCGTGAATGCCCGACTTGGTAACAGGGCCCACAGTCATAAGTTGGGTTTCCATGCAAATTTGAATCGAATTTTCAGAAAGTCGGCAAAAGAAAATGCGGAATAATGCGCGTTTCCATCCGCTGCTATTAGACGAATTATAGAGCTGTCAATCACCTGGTGTTTGAGGCTGTCTGAGCTGCTGATCAGCTGCTAGACCCGATATACAGCTCTATTAAACACATCTGACGTTATTCATTTAAGGTTTATTGATGATCTACAAGTAGACAAAGGTACCATAAAACGCAATTTCTGGATTACCAGGTGCAATTCGGAAAGCATAACATTATAATCCACGGAGCAGCGATAGAAGGCTGAGTGAATGCAATTTAATTCAAGTCTAGAAGTGAGTCGCCTTAAAGTTAATATCCCAGTCTTCTTCTGTTTACCACGACGGGTATTGTGCTGCGTATTTACCATGATTTACCGTGTGTAGCCCTATTGTGTGGAGGCTACACAGCACGTCATATTTTGCAGTGATCAAGGCAAACTGCCTGGTTTTTCAATAGAGACAACAGAATATCGCTTCATCTGTTTCCACTGCACTTATCACATTTTCCTTTTATCGATACACCCGACTTTTCCGCCTCCTTCAAGCGTGAAAACTTTTTTGCGATATTTGGAGGTTTTTGCGAATTTGGCAGTGTTTTCCATTCAGTTTTTTTATGTGCAAATTGACATTTCGCATAAAAACAGGTGGATGGAAACCCGACTATGTATAATAGACACCTTTGCTCAGGTTGCACTATGGATGCCGCCATGTTGCTGCCTTTCTTCAAGAACTAGTGTTGGTAGTAAATGCCACAGTACAGTAATGCAGGGAAAAAGCAATGCCAGGACAGGATTTTTATTTGATTTATTTTGTATTTATTTATTTTGCTGCAGTAGCTACAGTGTCCCAAATTTAACCAGCTACTTTGATTGTTTTACCAGCTGACAAAGTTTTCAGATTCTTGTCAGAAGTCTGTACAAGCTAACTGTCCCCATGTAATGTGGACTAGTGGCCAGCGTTGACACGTCCCACACATGTGATTGATTGTGGCTTTACCTGGAGGCAGAGGGGTTTTCTTCTGGATTAACACCACAGCCACCTTGGTGTTCCGTCCCTGAAGACTGGTCCTAAGAACAGAGACACAATACAGATGTTACAATTCTAAAGATGCTTCCGGTGACCATAAGTGTACAGCAGCCATACAGCCGAAATAACAGACAAGCAACTCTGATTGAGTTGACTGCAAATGGGAATTTAAAGGGTGAGTAAGACGTTCTACTGAAAACAACTTAACAGAGTGGGCTAATAGCCAGTTTAGTTTACACTAAATAAAACCCTTATTACACCTAAAAATCGACTTAATTGCATGGAAAATGTGCAGTAAAACCATGGTAGCTTGTGGCAGTTGGTGCTTTAATTTGTCCTAGTTATTATATTGTCCTAGTTTGGGTGTTACCTGTGTAGACAGAACCCTGTTGGTGCTTTAGTTTGGCTGTTACCTGTGTAGACACAACCCTGTTGGTGCTTTAGTTTGGCTGTTACCTGTGTAGACAGAACCCTGTTGGTGCTTTAGTTTGGCTGTTACCTGTGTAGACACAACCCTGTTGGTGCTTTAGTTTGGCTGTTACCTGTGTAGACAGACGCCTGTTGGTGCTTTAGTTTGGCAGTTACCTGTGTAGACAGAACCCTGTTGGTGCTTTAGTTTGGCAGTTACCTGTGTAGACAGAACCCTGTTGGTGCTTTAGTTTGGCTGTTACCTGTGTAGACAGAACCCTGTTGGTGCTTTAGTTTGGCTGTTACCTGTGTAGACAGAACCCTGTTGGTGCTTTAGTTTGGCTGTTACCTGTGTAGACAGAACCCTGTTGGTGCTTTAGTTTGGCTGTTACCTGTGTAGACACAACCCTGTTGGTGCTTTAGTTTGGCTGTTACCTGTGTAGACAGAACCCTGTTGGTGCTTTAGTTTGGCTGTTACCTGTGTAGACAGAACCCTGTTGGTGCTTTAGTTTGGCTGTTACCTGTGTAGACAGATGCCTGTTGGTGCTTTAGTTTGGCTGTTACCTGTGTAGACAGAACCCTGTTGGTGCTTTAGTTTGGCTGTTACCTGTGTAGACAGATGCCTGTTGGTGCTTTAGTTTGGCTGTTACCTGTGTAGACAGATGCCTATTGGTGCTTTAGTTGGTGCTTTAGTTTAGCTGTTACCTGTGTAGACAGAACCCTGTTGGTGCTTTAGTTTGGCAGTTACCTGTGTAGACAGATGCCTGTTGGTGCTTTAGTTTGGCTGTTACCTGTGTAGACAGAACCCTGTTGGTGCTTTAGTTTGGCTGTTACCTGTGTAGACAGAACCCTGTTGGTGCTTTAGTTTGGCAGTTACCTGTGTAGACAGATGCCTGTTGGTGCTTTAGTTTGGCTGTTACCTGTGTAGACAGAACCCTGTTGGTGCTTTAGTTTGGCTGTTACCTGTGTAGACAGAACCCTGTTGGTGCTTTAGTTTGGCTGTTACCTGTGTAGACAGAACCCTGTTGGTGCTTTAGTTTGGCTGTTACCTGTGTAGACAGAACCCTGTTGGTGCTTTAGTTTGGCTGTTACCTGTGTAGACAGAACCCTGTTGGTGCTTTAGTTTGGCTGTTACCTGTGTAGACAGGTGCTTTAGTTTGGCTGTTACCTGTGTAGACAGAACCCTGTTGGTGCTTTAGTTTGGCAGTTACCTGTGTAGACAGAACCCTGTTGGTGCTTTAGTTTGGCTGTTACCTGTGTAGACAGAACCCTGTTGGTGCTTTAGTTTGGCTGTTACCTGTGTAGACAGAACCCTGTTGGTGCTTTAGTTTGGCTGTTACCTGTGTAGACAGAACCCTGTTGGTGCTTTAGTTTGGCTGTTACCTGTGTAGACAGAACCCTGGTGGTGCTTTAGTTTGGCTGTTACCTGTGTAGACAGAACCCTGTTGGTGCTTTAGTTTGGCTGTTACCTGTGTAGACAGAACCCTGTTGGTGCTTTAGTTTGGCTGTTACCTGTGTAGACAGAACCCTGTTGGTGCTTTAGTTTGGCTGTTACCTGTGTAGACAGAACCCTGTTGGTGCTTTAGTTTGGCTGTTACCTGTGTAGACAGAACCCTGGTGGTGCTTTAGTTTGGCTGTTACCTGTGTAGACAGAACCCTGTTGGTGCTTTAGTTTGGCTGTTACCTGTGTAGACAGAACCCTGTTGGTGCTTTAGTTTGGCTGTTACCTGTGTAGACAGAACCCTGTTGGTGCTTTAGTTTGGCTGTTACCTGTGTAGACAGAACCCTGTTGGTGCTTTAGTTTGGCTGTTACCTGTGTAGACAGAACCCTGTTGGTGCTTTAGTTTGGCAGTTACCTGTACCTGCTGCACATGATCACAAATATCCAAAGTGATGTCATGTGTGCAGTGCACAAATGACATCACTGGTGCACAACTGAACTCAAATCAACTCAACTCTCAATAACTGTCAAACTAAATGAATGCCTCCAAAACTGTTGCTGTTCAACTGCTTGTTGAACAGCAAAACGTTTTGGCGACAGCATACTAAAATACCAGTTATGCAATGGTGGAAGGATTTTCTGGAAGACTGAACTTCATGGACTTTGTGCTGCAGAATGGTGGATCTATTAACAGAGAAACCCAAGGAACCCAGCCTGTTTCCAAGAAGTTATTCATAACAAGTTATTCAGCAGACCATCTCCCCTGCTCACTAACTTTGATGAACTTTCCCTCCAGCTTGCTCAGCTCATTCACTTGGCTGAATGTAGCCTTCACAGGGCTGAATGTAGCCTTCACAGGGCTGAATGTAGCCTTCACAGGGCTGCATGTACCCTTCACAGGGCTGAATGTAGCCTTCACAGGGCTGAATGTAGCCTTCACAGGGCTGAATGTAGCCTTCACAGGGCTGAATGTAGCCTTCACAGGGCTGCATGTAGCCTTCACAGGGCTGAATGTAGCCTTCACAGGGCTGAATGTAGCCTTCACAGGGCTGAATGTAGCCTTCACAGGGCTGAATGTAGCCTTCACAGGGCTGAATGTAGCCTTCACAGGGCTGAATGTAGCCTTCACAGGGCTAGATGTAGCCTTCGCAGGGCTGCATGTAGCCTTCACTTGGCTGAATGTAGCCTTCACAGGGCTGAATGTAGCCTTCACAGGGCTGAATGTAGCCTTCACAGGGCTGAATGTAGCCTTCACAGGGCTGCATGTACCCTTCACAGGGCTGAATGTAGCCTTCACAGGGCTGAATGTAGCCTTCACAGGGCTGAATGTAGCCTTCACAGGGCTGAATGTAGCCTTCACAGGGCTGCATGTAGCCTTCACAGGGCTGAATGTAGCCTTCACAGGGCTGAATGTAGCCTTCACAGGGCTGAATGTAGCCTTCACAGGGCTGAATGTAGCCTTCACAGGGCTGAATGTAGCCTTCACAGGGCTGAATGTAGCCTTCACAGGGCTAGATGTAGCCTTCGCAGGGCTGAATGTAGCCTTCGCAGGGCTGCATGTAGCCTTCACAGGGCTGAATGTAGCCTTCACAGGGCTGAATGTAGCCTTCACAGGGCTGAATGTAGCCTTCACAGGGCTGAATGTAGCCTTCACAGGGCTGCATGTAGCCTTCACAGGGCTGAATGTAGCCTTCACAGGGCTGCATGTAGCCTTCACAGGGCTGCATGTAGCCTTCACAGGGCTGAATGTAGCCTTCACAGGGCTGAATGTAGCCTTCACAGGGCTGAATGTAGCCTTCACAGGGCTGAATGTAGCCTTCACAGGGCTGAATGTAGCCTTCACAGGGCTGGACATGCTGCAGTATGCACACAGATCTTATTTCCCCATTTGGAGACTGTCGCTGCAGGCCGCGAGGTGTGACCGGTCTGATCTGTTAACAAGGGCGCAGAAATGAAACTGCGTGCACTGCCAGACGCTCCGTGTCACTTCAGCGTCCGGTGTGTTTGCACCATTATTAGACTGTTCAATAGGGGTGGGAATCGCTGAGTAGCTCACGATACGATATCGTCACGATACTTGGCCCTCGATAACGATATTATCACGATACAGCAATACTGCGATACTGCGATAATCGATATATTGGAAGACGATACATCACGATACCTGTGTAACTGAAGAGAAAAAAATACCCCTAAAAGGCAAGAAGCAGGTATTATGTATTTATTAGCAGAATTGACATGAACTCTCTCAGAGTTCACTCACTCATACCATTTTCGATACCACGGAGGAAAAGTTACACATTAAGTCTTTTTATTATTATTATTAAAACAAGAAAACCTATATAACCTACCTACCTATATAATTTCTAAAAGTAGATATTAATGATCAAACATTTCCATTCATGTAGCCTACAGTATTTATGTTTTTGTTTCAACTACAAACATAAATAAACGTCAACTTTTTTTGTCCCACCCCTACTGTTCAAGTGTCTTTATTAGAAGAATCAGAATCAGAATCAGCTTTAGTGGCCAAGTATGTGCACAACTGCACATACAAGGAAATTGGCTCCGGTCCGCTTAACTCTTATTATACCATGGTCTGAGTGAATACTCGATTCTGATTGGCTGCAAGGTGTCCATTAAAAAGTGATATTGTACAGTGATAATGGACACCTAGCTAAATGGTCTGTTCACCGTTCATATCAATGCGCCATAGTTTCATCAGTGTTATCAGGAGAGCAGTTTGAGCTCTATACCCCCGTTAAGGGTTAATATGACAATTTTGGATGTTGAGAAAAAAATTGACTCGGTCAAAGTAAGTATTTAAATCACCCCTGTGTGCTCAGTTTATCAAAAATAACTCTTATTTACAATTTTGATTTTCGTTTCGGAGATTTTTAACCTCGCGTCACCAGGCTCTTCTCGGCGAGAAAGAGAAGATTTCCCTCGTGCACGAGAGAGAGAGAGAGAGAGAGAGAGAGAGAGAGAGAGAGAGAGAGAGAGAGAGAGAGACAACTCTCTCTGCATTTCACCACATCAGCAGCACACGCAGGGCGCTGCTCTCTCACTCTCACTTCCTGAAAGTCTTCGCTCTTAAATGTTAATATACTTGGCCAATACGTATCTATCATACAAAATAAAGCAAGCTGCCAAACGGTAATGTCTTCATTTAATGTAGAACGCAAAACATCGTTAAACCTGCATTCCTGTAATAAAGTTAACGTTTGAGTCGGCTTTAAAACGGAGCGGGTGGTGGAGGTGGGAGGGACTATTTTATTTCGTGGAAGACTGATTTACAGTATGAATAACAGACATTTAGCCATTTAGATTGCTTTATTTATTACACATGGAAATATAAATGACTGGTCTTATTGTTTTGTTGGCAAGTGACCATGGTATAAGCGGGTTAATGCACTTCGAGGTGTCCATTATCACTTTTTAAGGGACTTCGCGGAGGCAACCGTCCTCGGCTTCGCCTCGGACGGTTCACGCCTCCACGTCGTCCCTTAAAAAGTGATAATGGACACCTCGTCGTACATTAACCCTTACATGTACTCACACACAAAAGAAAAATGTATGCTCAGTCTAAAACAAACAAGAATAACAAACAAAGGATAATTAAACATTTACATTAACTACTATATACAATTCAATAATAATAAGTGTATGAAAAAAGCATCTATTTTGAATATGTGTATATGAAAGTAATGTATCTACTGTATCTATGATGAATATGAATTCCTAGGGTGTGTATATATAGATATTAGAGGTGTCACGATACACTCAGTTCACGATACGATACAATATTTTAACAATATTTTTTTGCGATCGATTTGTAAGTTGAGGGGGCATCCTCCACGCTAATTTGAGTAATTTCACCATTTTCATCCTCCGTGTCTGTAACGTCCCTCGTCTGTTCAAACAAAGCAATGAAAAGGAGAGCGAGCATGCAATCAGATGCAGATCAGTGCCACCATGTTCAGCTTCGTTTTCTTGCGATATGAGATTTCATCTCAACGATACATATTGTCACGTTTTGATATCGCGATATATCGTGGGACGATATATTGTGACATCCCTAATATACATATATATATATATATATATTATATGGATAAATAAGCTACGTATAAGTAAGCTACATGTATAAACAATCAGGTATCAGATATTGCACAGATATTAAAGTGCAACATGTTATTGTTGTTCATTTACCCCCAACATGGTCACTTACTCTAAGTTGTTGTGGATAAGAGCTTGGATGTAAAACAATCATTACAAACCATTTTCAAGATTTGATATGAAGAAAATCTGCTTTCTGAATTGAGGGACTTAAAGCAAGTAGAACATAGGCCTGACTCACTGATGGAGAGACACAGACAGACAGACAGACAGACAGACAGACACACACAAGGGCTGTGAATCTTCACTGGCCTCACGATTCGATTACGATTCAGAGGGCTACGATTCGATTCGATAACGATTATCGATGCATCTCGATGCATCTTAAATCGATGCATCACTTTTTTTCCCGAATACATGATTTTTTTTCTCACTTTCTTTTTTCTCACTGTGTGGCTACTTTTAAAATAAAAGTGCATTTAGAATTGCATTGTATTATGATCCATAATTAAAATAAACAACTGCATGTACTTCCATTATATTTTATTTGATTATAAAAAATAAAATAAAAATAATAATAATAATAATAATAGATTTTTGACATTTGTGAATCGATGCAGAATCGTGCAGGTCCGCATCGCGATGCATCTTATAATCGATTATTTTTGACACCCCTAACACACACACACACACACACACACACACACACACACACACACACACACACACACACAGAGACACACACTCCTACCTGACAATCTCCACTTTAGTGGCACACTCAGACTGTTTCTCCTTCCACGTTGGGTCGTCCCAGTCCAGCTCATAGAACAGAACCACCAGAGCCGGCACCAGGTTCAGGTGTTTGTTCATCCAGCCTGTCTTCAGGATGCCTTTAGGGATGTACCACTCATACGAGGTCCGCTGGAGAGGGAGAGACAAACGACAGTATAGAGACTCACACAAATGTCTACATTGTACAACATACAGCAGCACTGACGTGTGGTAAATGGTAAATGGCCTGCATTTATATAGCGCTTTTATCCAAAGCTCTTTACAGTCAGTAGGTACATTCACCCATTCACACACCGATGGCGGCAGGTTACCACGCAGGGTGCTGGCACACCAACGGGAGCAATTTGGGGTTCAGTGTCTTGCCCAAGGACACTTCGACATGCAGACTGGAGGAGGCGGGAAACGAACCACCGACCTCTTTTATCCAAAGCGATTAGTGGACGACCCGCTCTACCTCCTGAGCTACAGCCGCGCATTATGTGCTCAGTAGCTCAGTAGCCTACTGTGGCTATCGTTTCTTTTGATTGACTGATTATTACTATAAAGAGGACTTTCCTTGGTCTTCTTTCTGCAGCCAGCCAGCTGGGCAATGGTGAATGTGCGACACGCAGAAATGCTTCGCAGGTTCCAACACCAACCTCCTACTGCCCGATGAAGACCCGTGAGGGTCGAAACGTTGTATCTTTGTAATTAAAAACTCACCGTGGGAGCTTCAAAAACAGTGTCCGGATTATTTTTTCCTTTACCAACACGAACCTGTCATCAACCTAACTAATAAGCTGAATGGAAACTCCAAATTTCGAAAAGAAAAAATCAGCAAATACTGCAAAAAGGTTTTACGTCCCCTTGAGGCAGATTTGTTTGTCTGTTGATAGAGAGGTTATTCTAAAAACATGTTTTGTGAAATAATAATGATGCAGAGTTACCTCAACCCTGTGTTCTGCACAGCTGGCAGCTTGTACAGTCTGATTCTAATTTTGGGATTGTTGACTTTTCAAAGTTCAGTTAGAATTTGTGCAAAACCTGAATGGAAATCTAACTATGGTCTGCTAGTATTTTATTTTTTGCATGTGTGGCACCCTAGGAAGGTTGATTGTTTGACTGCAAAAAAAAGGGAGAAAACTGACTTTCAACAAACTCAATCCGCAATTATACAGTGATGGTCCTGGAGGCACATTTGTAGAGGAAGAACAGCTGATATGTTCACCAAATTGCATGTAATTTTAACTTATAGGAGGAGGTGTGATTATTTCTGGCCCCAATTATGAAATTGTTTCCTTCTGTTCATTCCCTCATCCACCAAACATTCAATACACAAAATATCTCATGCACACTCCATTGGTAATGGGAACTAGGAATTTCCCAGGTCAAAGACAGGAACGCCGCCCTGTGACGTCACCTGACCTCAGATTTCATCCCCCAAGATGGCAGCTCCGCACTTCAACAGTAGTGAAAGTTGTAGTAAATACTGTTTATTCAAATGAGATAATTCCTAGTTCCCAATACAAATTGAATGTGCCATCAGACACTGCTTATTGAAATTTAGTCAAACTTGAGGAAATTATGCATCTCAGCATGCATTTTCCAAATTACTGACCAGAGAGACTGTGTCATTTGTGGAGGACATGTTTACAATACTGTTACCTTGTTAATTTTGACCTGTACTTCTAGTGCCCCGCTGTGGCCAATCAGTGTGATTTTGAAAATGTTAACATTTTCAAATGATAGCAATCAATTGGGAGAGGTTGATGTGAATTACTTCTTGAAGATCTCGCTGTCTATTGCTCACCTTGGTGCGACATTTGGGGTACTCGTGGTCTCCTGGGAGGACTTTGAAAGAGATGGGGACTCTGTCGGCCCGGCGGTTAGCGCAGAAGGCATCCCAGATGGCTCGGTGCACTGCGTTGTAGACCACATCCAGCCCGGTCAAAGCTACAAAGGCCATGGGCCGACAACATAACTCTGGAGGGAGTTCCCACTGGGAACCTGCCATCATGACTGTTCAACACCTAAAAGAAAAACATCAGCATTCTCATTCTAAGATCAGAAAACAGAACAGCTATAAGATCAGTAAAGGAAAACAATCTCAGAGGCTCTTACACCACTCATTACCAGAAATGTGTCATAGTCAATGTATGCCAGGAGTGGTCAACCGTAGCTCTCAAACACCAGCAAAACTGTATCTATAGCCCCTTTTGTGAACGTTTAGATACTCTTTTCAAACATGCTAAATTGAAGTTCAAATTTAAGTGGACAGCAATTTGCTAAATGAAAAAATACTATATTGAAATATGTTAAATATATTCAAAATCCTAAAAGAAAAACGAATATAGTTATAGAGACAAATTGTGGCATGTTTGTGTTTTCAATAAGGTTTCTTTAAAAAAAGAAAAGAAAAAAAAACATAATCTATACATTTCCTATGTCAACCCAAGTACGAAATACTGCGTCTACTGTAAGGCTACCTGTTGTTAGTGTTTTAGCTCAATGTGTTATGACTAGTGTTCTTGTTGGGAGAAAACTAGTGTTGGTTTGGGTAAAATGATATCGATTTTGAGACATGGACGCAGTGTTTTGGTGCATTTTGGAGGAGGCTAGAGTGACAGGCAGCCAGAAGCTAACCAACGTTAGTGGTGTAATGCTAATGTGACACAAACACTTGTCACATTCAAATGAAAGTCTACTGTATCTCATTATATGACAGTTTAGCTACTTGCTAACTTTAGGTTACGAAGACAAACATGACAACATAGCAAGCAGGAAGTAAGCTAGCCATTGCCATTTAACCTTATCCTGTCATGTCTACTTGATGTCCTTTTATCAACTGGTAATAAAGTTGCGTTTTGCGTGTCACATTATGAAGTAACTAGCTAGCTAATATATATTAAGAAAAAAACATACCGCGACTGCATCACATGAAGTGAAGGGTGTTAAGAGCGAGTAAGCTGCAGTCCACTAGCTAGCAGTCGGGTGGGTTAAGGAGAAGAGGCTAGCTAGGCTAGGCTAGCTGTCAGGTCTGTACAGCTGGAGCTCCAGGCCGAGACGAGTCGTTTTATCCCAACTCCGGATCTGGTCATCGCCCGAAAACCAATCTGCGGTGTGTCATCAGTCAGTGGATAGATTCCACAGAGACAGAAGTAAAGTAGCTATTCCAGCAGCTAACGTTAATTGGAGAAAAACACAAGCTAGCTAGCAGCCGGTTTGTTTGTATTTCCGGTCACCACCTTCTTCTTCTTCTTGTGGTTTTAATGGCGGTTGGCAAACAGCTTTCGGGTGCATTACCGCCACCCATTGACCTGGAGTGTGGACTAAAATCTATTCTCTTTGTCAATCAATTTTCTCAGATTGTATTAATTAATCTTGTTGATATTAAATACTCCAGAATGAGTAGTTTATCCAACGCTTATCCCCTGAAGGTTATCCTCCTCTTCTTCTTCCTCCTCCTCTTCTTCTTCTTCTTCTTCTTCTTCTTCTTCTTCTTCTTCTTCTTCTTCTTCTTCTTCTTCTTCTGTTGACTTTTATGGCAGTTGGCATCCAAGTGTTGCATTACCGCCTCCTACAGGATTCTGACATCTTTGAGTGCAAACTATTTACAGTGATGTGCTCCCATTCCCGATACTGTGTCCATTGTGCTGCATTCACGTACTCCTCGGAAGCTCGCACTTACCAGTTGTGAATTCGTAGTTGCTACATGACACCATTCAAGTGCTCAAGTTGGTCAGAAAGAGCAACAAACATGGATGACAGGTGGCCAGAAGTAAGGTTGTTTTCTCGTGGCTGGTGTTTCCTTACCAAAAGCAAGTAGTGTGTCATTATGGTATAGCCTAGCTCCATAGGCCACAATTGGTATCTACTAAAATAAATGATAGCTATGAACAGAATAATGAAATATATAGGCCTAACTTTTTAGAGTCAATTGGTGACACGGACTCCATACTTTCCGCCATTGTTGTAGCCTACTCCCGAAACCTCACGTGAGGTTTCGAGGTGGTCCTCGTCTGTGAAGATGATCTTGCTGAACACACATTTCCACTCCCATAAGCTTGTGTTAACCACATAGGCCTACCTTATTTCATGCATTTTAATAGAAATCCCCATACTAAAATTACATTACATTACATTACGTCATTTGGCAGACGCTTTTATCCAAAGCGACTTACAATAACACATTTTTGTCAGCAATAGAGCAATCTACTATGGAGCACAGTCTGTGATAACTACAACTTCTGAAGGAACAGTGGTACAAGTTTAGGTTAGTGGTACAAGTTAAGGTTAGTTTTTTTTTTTTTTTTTTTTTTGGGTGAAAGAGAGAGAACGAAGTTAGATCAAGAAGGGCCCAGATGGAGCCTGAAAAGGTGCGTCTTTAGTCTTTTCCGAAAGATCGGCAGTGATTCAGCCGTCCTGACCGAAATCCTATCGAATTTTCCCCTTACGAACCAAGATGGTGGCGATTTGCTACGTCCGACTCATTCCTGCGGTACTCTATTGTCTGAGTCTGTGAGAATTCATGCCTCAGTGTTTTCTCAATCTCCTCTCCAGAAATGAGAAATGTCCACAATGTTCAGGAACCTTCTAGCACCATCTTTTTTTCAGTTTTTTTTCACGTTAGGAAGACAACAGATCTTCAAAGTAAAACACTTAGTCAAACGTAGTTTGAACAGCCCTCCCCTTCCAGATAATTGAAAGATGAAACTTTAAAGAGGACACTAAACATTTGATCATGATGAGTTAATTTGCATCTCACCTCAGACAAGACAGGACACGGCTTTCAAGTCTGACATTTACACACATTTTCGCCAACTAGGGCACTGCACGATGATGTCACTACGGTTGACTGTACAGTAGGCCTACAGTAGGGTAGTGGAGTACAGGCAAGTTGAAGTGTTTGTGGTACGATTTGGAATTCTAACAGGCTCACAGCACATGCTGTTGTGTTTCTGACTTGCATTGTGGTTGTTTTGATTCATCAAAACATTCTACCGGTATATAGTGTACAGTCAACCTAGTGACAGCATCTGTAGGTATAGCTAGGCAAATTTAGGTAGCTAGGTAGCTAGCTAGGTAAAGATAGGTAGGACTTGACTTGACTTGAAAGCAGTGTCTTGTCTGAATTGAAATGAAATGTTTCATGTCCTCTTTAAGGCTGAAATGGGTTCATTTGAGACTTTATGATCTGAGGGCCATGTAGGCCTACTATTACTAACATTAGTCAGAACTCTGTGAGATCATGAATCATTAATTTCCACTAGCCTAACTACACTTAATTTATTAAAAGAACCACGTTATTCTTATCTTGCAACAATGCATTTGAAATGAAGAGTGATGATTGGGATGTTGTAATGACTGACCATGACCACTAGATGACCTTATTCACAGATGAAAGCTCATATAGCCTATCGGCTCATACATACATCACAGTTGCTCGAGTGACATCACTGATGACATCACAGTTGGGCAGTCCAGTTGCTCGAGTGATTTTTTTAAATTTATGTTTTATTTATTTATTTACCTTAAACCTATGACCCAAATCCTTATAGGCCTACATATGGGGAGACACAGGGATGGGTTGTGGGGGGAAAATGGTAAGGGGTGTATAACACCTAAACATGATAAAGTTGGAGATATTGCATGGAATTACTTCCAGATAAGAGAGATAGAAATAGGAATCAGCAAAAATCTGATATAAGATTTTCACAGTCTGTGATGGTAGCTGGGTTAGGGCTGATTGGCACAAGTGCACAATACACAGTATGTGACATAATCACGAATCACCAAATTTTATATATGATGTTGAACTATAAGCTATTTTGAAAAATACTGCGATCCAAGTCAAGTCAATTTTGTATTACCTATATAAATTATATCGTGCCAAATCATAAAAGTTATATCAAGACACTTTTCATAATAGCTCGAGCAGGTCATGGGCTTTTCATTTTAGACCCAACATTTGAAAAAATGCTCACACATGAGCGAGCACTTGGCGAAAGGAAACACTCCTTGCTCAAGGTGGGCGGCCATCTGCTTTGACCAAGTGAGAGAGAGAGAGAGAGAGAGAGATTGGGTGCACACAGTAGCAATAATAACAATAACAATAACTGTAGTAAAAATAAAAATGAATACAATCTCATGACTAATAAGGCGGTGGGGCGCGCACTGGGAAGCACACGATATTTCCAGTGATAATTATGCACAACAGTAATAACATAACACACACACTATATACTAGGAATCGAGCGCGCTACCAGTGATGTCACAATGCTGATGATCATCAGTGATGTCACTTCATTGTGACATCACTGATGACATCACTTATGACATCAGTGATTTATGACATCACTGACATAATCAGTGGGATGACATCATCACTGATGACATCATCACTGAACTTATTAGCCTCAGCCAGGAAGGATGACATCATCACTGACATCATTAGGTAATTAGGGCAATCACCTAATTAAAAAATCAGGCTCCGGATTATTTCTCTATCTATCTATCTATCTACACACAGACAGACACACACACACACACACCCACGCACAGCCTATATAGCCTATGTGAGCATGGAGTTCATCACTGTCCCATGGGCACTAACCTCGCGTCACCAGGCTCTTCTCGGCGAGAAAGAGCCTGGCTCCCGCCCACAATTGATTTTGTCACCCTACTGGTTCCCGCCTAGAGCCCGCCCTAGACCGGATGGCAGCGTTTCTAGCTCGTCAACTTTCACGTTAACTTGACAATTTGACCCAAGTATCAGAATCCTCTTTCACCGTTTTGACCGGTGTGTCAGGCGGTGGTGGCGGAGATGCCATATTGCATAAACGTTTTGTTTTATGTAACGCTAGCTTTGTTTTGATCAGACTCTAGTTTAGGTAACATCACCGCGTCAAGCTAACGGCAACAAAGACGTTGTTAGGCGCATTGCCATCCGGTGTTAATTCTGGGTCCGGGGTTTACGCCCCCATGACAAAAAGCGGGGTGGAAGGTGCCCAGACTACATGGGCACACAGAGGTTAAAACTCAAACTGGCATAGGAGGGGCTGCATCCTTCAATGGGAGATTCATGTCCCTGCTTCTGACAGGGGAAGGCACCAGGACTGCTGCCTACATACTGTAACTGGACCCATTTGCAGGGGCTTAGCCTACTGGTTTAGTTCAGTTTTGTCTTGTCAAGTTTTGAATAGTGATCTGTTGAATTTATAAAGTACAATAAAACCTTTGTGGGGAAAGCCATAACAAAACTGCCTAGAGATCCATTGTAAGTTACCCAGGCTGTAGGGGTTAAGGCGGAGGACCTCTCCTCTGCAGGCGCAATCCCTGCAGCGATGGTAGAGTGAACAGGGTGAGAGGAAGGAGGCGGGGAGATAGATGGCAGAGGAGGGAGAGGAGGTAGGGAGGCTAGAGAGAGGACAGAGGCAGGAGGGAGGCTAGAGAGAGGAGGCAGGAGAGAGGACAGACAGGAGGTAGGGAGCTAGAGAGAGGAGGCAGGAGAGGACAGGAGGGAGGAGAGGACAGACAGGAGGTAGGGAGGCTAGAGAGAGGAGGCAGGAGAGGACAGGAGGGAGGAGAGGACAGACAGGGAGCTAGAGAGAGGAGGCAGGAGAGGACAGGAGGAGAGAGAGAGAGGACAGACAGGAGGTAGGGAGGCTAGAGAGAGGACATGAGGGAGGAGAGGACAGAGAGGACAAAGACAATGCAGGAGGTTGCACCTGCGTAGAGAATAGCAAGAGAGGCACCTCCCCCCCCAACCTCCTCCCTTCACTCCCACCTGTCTCCCTCCCCTTCACTCCCTCCTGTCTCCCTCACCCCTCCAACCTGTCCACCACCATTTCCCCCCCCTCCCGTCTCCTCCTCCCGTCTCCAACAAAATCCCCTCCTCTGCCATCTATCTATGTATCTCCCGGCTTCCTTCCTCTCACCCTGTTCCCACTCAACCACTCTACCATCTCCGCAGGGACTGAGCCTGCAGAGAGAGGGGAGCAGGCACAGTCCCTGCAGAGATGGTAGAGTGGTTGAGTGAGAACACGGTGAAGGAAGGAGGCCGGGAGATGGCAGAGGAGGGAGGGAGGGGGGGGGGGGGGGAGGAGGGAGGGATGGGGAGGAGGGAGTAGGGGATGGGGAGGAGGGGGGGGAGATGGGGGGGGGAGGAGGAGGGAGGGGTGGGGAGAGGAGGAGGGAGGGGGGGGAGGAGGGAGGGGTGGGGAGGAGGGAGGGGTGGGGAGACGACTTCAAATCCCCTGCAGGAATCAAACCTGCACTTCTCCGCATACAATGCGGCTGTTAAGGTGATCGCCTTAACCCCTAGACCATCAGCTAGGTAACTTACAATGGATCTCTAGGCAGTTTTGTTATGGCTTTCCCAATGAAAGACTTGAAAAGGTTTTAGTGTCCGTACCGGGATTCAAACCACAAACCTTTGGGTTGGAAGGCATGGTCTTTCACCACTGGACTACAGCCCAGCTCAAACACACAGCACATGCAGCAAGTCAAATAGATGTGGTTAAGATCAGGGTTTTCTTAACCACGACCATACCCTAACCCAATTGATATGGTGGTCGTGGTTAAGAAAACCCTGATCTTAACCACATCTATTTGACTTGCTGCATGTGCTGTGTGTTTGAGCTGGGCTGTAGTCCAGTGGTGAAAGACCATGCCTTCCAACCCAAAGGTTTGTGGTTTGAATCCCGGTACGGACACTAAAACCTTTCAAGTCTTTTTTGAATATTTTGTTTTCAATTATTAATATTATTTTCACATTTACTAATCATTAACCACTCTATTCAGGAATTGACCGACTAATCAGCAACTATCTAATGATTAACTAATATATTCACGAACTGACATGTATTAAAACAGTTAACTACTCTGAGTCTGCACTGAGTGCTCATAAGTGTCAAAATAGAAAACCAGATTCAAACATAGGCAGAATGGTTCCAGGTCCATGTTTATCATACCAGAATGTTAGCACAACAATACAAAACTCACAGCAACAAGTAGACCAGTGGTTTATTGATAGTATTCTGTGACATCACCACACAGACATCTTGGTCTGCTTGTAATCAATTAACAGGTGATTAACCACACAGCCAATGAGCTGTGTGTAGTGTAAAGTGCCATATTGGTCGGAAATGCATGTGACATCATGGGAATACTATGAATAGACAAGTCCAAGTGAATCAGTTGTTATTAAGCTTTATGAAGGCTACTTAAACAAGATAATTTAGGATAGATATAAATGTACCAAATTTTATAGCTATGTTATAGCAGACGTTTTGTCATTTCTAAAAAAATAGATTTTTCAGGTTCGCACAACATAGTATTGCATAAGGAGTTGCTCATAATAACTCTTTTTAAATCTTTAAAGTATTTTAGTTGCTGTTCTGGGTATGGCATTGCATCCCTGAGAAGGCTACATCGGTACAGCTGGGTTTCATTCAGGTTCATGTGTAAGGATACTCATTCTACAGCGGGTGTTTATATGATATACTGTGCAAATCTATATTTTTTAATCTCTTAAATTACATAATATTCCTTTGGTTTCTTCAGTGCGGTTTGCTGATATGTCAAAGAGATAGTTACACAAATAAATGACAAAACTCATAAGCAAACAGAAATGGTGAAGTGCTGCTCATTTCAGAGAGATACCGTATTGCACAGACAGATGAGATCATCTTCACGGTGGAAGAGGTTTCTCCTGCTGGAGCAGGAGTGAGCTCATCTGCCAGGGTTAAACAAGGTCGTGAGCCAGGGGTGAGTGAGGTCGTCTGCCAGGGGTGAGCGAGGTCGTCTGCCAGGGGTGAGTGAGGTCGTCTGCCAGGGGTGAGCGAGGTCATCTGCCAGGGGTGAGCGAGGTCGTCTGCCAGGGGTGAGCGAGGTCATCTGCCAGTGGTGAGTGAGGTCATCTGCCAGGGGTGAGTGAGGTCATGAGCCAGGGGTGAGCAAGGTCGTCTGCCAGGGGTGAGTGGGGGTGAGCGAGGTCATCTGCCAGGGGTGAGTGAGGTCATGAGCCAGGGGTGAGCAAGGTCGTCTGCCAGGGGTGAGTGGGGGTGAGCGAGGTCATCTGCCAGGGGTGAGTGGGGGTGAGCGAGGTCATGAGCCAGGGGTGAGCGAGGTCATCTGCCAGGGGTGAGCGAGGTCATCTGCCAGGGGTGAGTGAGGTCATGAGCCAGGGGTGAGCGAGGTCATCTGCCAGGGGTGAGTGAGGTCATCTGCCAGGGGTGAGCGAGGTCGTCTGCCAGGGGTGAGCGAGGTCATCTGCCAGGGGTGAGTGAGGTCGTCTGCCAGGGGTGAGTGAGGTCATGAGCCAGGGTGGATGGGGGCAGATCAGGGCATGGTGGGGCAGGGCAGCAGCATCAGCATGAGACACAGAGGACTGGGGCTCAGTGCCAGCCCCGATGAGTCTCTCCCTACACACACACACACACACACACACACACACACACACACACACACACACACACACACACACACACACACACACACACAGGGGTCAAACCAATAGAACTGGAAAATAGAATGCCCATTGGTCACACTGTATTTGGGCGTGTCACAAACAAAAGGCAAAGTAAACAGAGTTCCAGTTTAGATGATGCCGTCACACTTAGTTTCTGTTGCTCCATTAAGACTGAATGGGAGGAGCTGCTTTGTAAGTGTGGCAACACCTGATTCCAGCAATTCTGGGTACATGTTGTGTTTCAGAGCTGTTAGCTACATGTTGTGTTTCAGAGCTGTTAGCTACATGTTGTGTTTCAGAGCTGTTAGGTACATGTTGTGTTTCAGAGCTGTTAGCTACATGTTGTGTTTCAGAGCTGTTAGCTACATGTTGTGTTTCAGACCTGGCTACACGTTGTGTTTCAGAGCTGTTAGCTACATGTTGTGTTTCAGAGCTGTTAGCTACATGTTGTGTTTCAGAGCTGTTAGCTACATGTTGTGTTTCAGAGCTGTTAGCTACATGTTGTGTTTCAGAGCTGTTAGCTACATGTTGTGTTTCAGAGCTGTTAGCTACATGTTGTGTTTCAGAGCTGTTAGGTACATGTTGTGTTTCAGAGCTGTTAGCTACATGTTGTGTTTCAGAGCTGTTAGCTACATGTTGTGTTTCAGAGCTGTTAGCTACATGTTGTGTTTCAGAGCTGTTAGCTACATGTTTGTTAGCTACATGTTGTGTTTCAGAGCTGTTAGCTACATGTGTTCAGAGCTGTTAGCTACATGTTGTGTTTCAGGCCTCTTTTGGTATGGTATGGTGTTTATTCTTAATCCCCGAGGGGAAACATGGTTTGCCACCAGAGCGAGAACAGATACAAACAAGAAACAGTAACATACAGCACAATAACAATAATACAGTGGAGAGAGAGAGAGCCTCACAAAGCAAGGCTAGCAGTGTTCATTAAAGAATTTTACAGAAGCAGGAACAAAAGATCTTCTAAATCGCTCAGTAGAGCACCGAGGCATCAAAAGCCTATTACTAAACGAACTGCGCAGGGCATTAAATACATTAAACAAAGGATGGCCTTCATAAGAAAGAATAGAATTCAATTTTCTCCTTGTTCTCTTGGCTATAATCATCTCCAAAGAATCAGGGGGAAGGCCAATCACTGAGCCTGCCTTTTTAATCATTTTGTTTATCCTATTTTTGTCCATGACAGTGAGGCTGCCCCCCCAGCAGAGCACAGCATAGAAAAGGACACTAGCTAGGATACCTTGGTAGAACACATGAAGAAGTGACCTGCTGATGTCAAATGATCTAAGCTTCCTCAAGTGGAAAAGTCCAGACTGGGCCTTCTTGAACACAGAATCTGTGTTCTTCTTCCAGTCCAGCTTACTGTCCAGGTGGACACCGAGATACTTATAAGACTGGACTATTTCTACCTCCAGCCCTTTAATAATGACAGGGGAGACTTCTGCCTTCTTCCTCCCAAAATCAATAACTAGCTCTTTGGTCTTTTCAACATTGAGCAGTAAAAAATTGTCATCGCACCAGGAAACAAATAAATCAATCTCCTTTTTATAGGCCCGATCGTCACCTTTGTTGATGAGACCAATAAGAGCAGTGTCATCAGAGAATTTCTGCATATGACACATGGCCTCACTATGTCTGCAGTCCGCAGTATAAAGAATAAAGAAAAAAGGAGCTAAAACTGTTCCTTGAGGGGCTCCAGTTTTTGTCCAGATGATATCTGATACAGTGTCGTCCAGCCTAACAAACTGAGGTCGAGGCACAAGATATCTCATGCACCAGGCGATGGTTGAATTATGCAATTTATATTGAATCAGTTTATTTGCTAGAATGTGTGGCTGGATAGTGTTGTTCAGGCTCCATCTGGGCCCTTCTTGATCTAACTTCGTTCTCTCTCTTTCTTAAAAAAAAAAAAAACTAACCAACCTTGTACCACTAACCTAAACTTGTACCACTGTTCCTTCAGAAGTTGTAGTTGTCATAGACTGTGCTCCATAGTTGATTGCTCTATTGCTGACAAAAAATGTGTTATTGTAAGTCGCTTTGGATAAAAGCGTCTGCCAAATGACGTAATGTAATGTAATGTAATGTAATGAAGGCGCTCGAAAAATCAAAGAACATTTCCCTAACAGAGTTTAAATAAACGTCTTACAAATAAAGAAAAGCCACTGTCAAATCATGCGATTTAAGTGAATGTTTTGAGCTTTGAGAGGTTTGTTCATGTTTACCCATTTTGGTGGATTGTCCCAAGATCATACAAATGATGTGATTTTTGTGAACTTAAAGGCCCAATCCGTCAAAACTCACTATTACTGACGCCGGTGGCCGTTAGTGTAACTGCAGGCAGCGTGTGAACGAGCTGACGCGCGGGCACCATACTCGCACGCGCACAAGCAGTTGCCTGGCAACAGCAGAGCTGTTCGTTGCTTTGTAACGTTAACTCATAAAAGTCACTTGAAAACGGCAACCTGGACAATTTATCGGTCAGATCAGCCTCGAGATGCCCAGGAAGGATTCTGGATGAATTAGGGGACGTTATTGTGGCATGTTTGGTCGTGTTTTGGCTTGCGTTGACTGCGGGCAAGTCGATACTCATGTTAGCAAAAGCCAGGAAATAGCCTTCTCCCCCTGTATGTATGGTAATGCCTGGAGTTGACCAAACTGAACAATCAAACAATGTTTCATAAGCATAACAGTAACGTTAGGCATATTTAGGACTGTTAAATTCATTATCCACACAAGACGGTAACGTTATTAGTGGGGCTGGTGGTAATTTCTATAAATGTAAATGAATATTAGTTAGCCGCGATTAGCATCAAGCTAATGCTACTAGTATGTGCAGTCCCACTGCAGTCAGAGCCTGCTGGCTGCGGGAAGTGGATACTCATGTTTGCACAAGCCAGGAAATAGCCTGCTCCCCCTGTGTGTACGGTACCGTCAAACAATGTACCGTAAGCATAACAGACAGTAGGCTAACGTTAGGCATATTTCCGACTGTTAGATTCATTCATTATCAACACAAGACAGTAACGTTATTAGTGGGGCTGGTGGTAATTTCTATAAATATAGCTAAATCTATTAGTTAGCATCAAGGGGAGCGTGCCTATGTTCCCACAGCCCTATGTTCCCACAGCCCTTTCTTGACTATTTTATAGAGCAGCAACGCGTTGAAAATAGAACAGTGGCGTAACATAGAGCAGCGCGTGTGCTGCGCGTTGCATGCTGACAAGCCACGGCCGGTGTGAGACTTTACATTAAATATAATTGAATCTAAAAGGCGCGGCGCGTTTTTTTGCGCGACATACATGTTCGGTGTATTTTGGCCTTAAGGAGCTAAGTTTAGCAAAGGACGTGTCAAAATTATGCCAGAGAACAGCACATGTCCACAAGCCAGGGCTACTAGCAAACAATCAAAATAAGATTAATTTTTTATTTATTTAAATAAATAAAAATATTGCACTATTTATGCAGTTAACTCAACCTTTATTGCACTATTTATGCAGTTCACTCAACATTTTTGTGCCAGGAACAGGCAATCTGCAAGTGCTGTCCTTTGAAGACTATTTCAAGATTTATATTTCTGGCGCCAGCAACGCCAATGGATCTTTTCTCCTCTCGTTTCATGACGGTGGAAACAGAAATTCTGAACAACTAAAACCTTTCCTCCACGGTTTCCAGGGATCAAGCTTCCATGAATAGCAGCCATCTGAGCAAACACTGTGGACCACTCAGCACCAATGGGGCATGGCCGCGAATTACGATCAAAATATAAGGGGGTCGTCGGAACTACACCTCTCCACCAAATATCGTGAAAATCCGTGCTGTAGTATTTACGAAATAGTGCATTTGGTTTTTCAAACTGTCGCAATAGAAACAACTATGGACAGATCGTGATCAACAAAAAAGTGTTCCACGCAACACGCCTTCACCAAATTTGGTGCAAATTGGAACATTCTGCATCGAAACGTTTAGATCACATTGTGTTTTGTTATTTTTTGTGGTTTTTTGTCTCTTTGACCTTACTCAGTCATTCGTAGTGATGCATTGTGTAAGTTGGATTGTGAATGCCTTTTTGATTCTTCATTAATACAATAAAATAAAATTAAAAATTAAAATGCACACAGACAAAGAGTAAGTAAATCTTAGTAAACGTGGGAACATTATGAGAACTAGTCAAGTCAAGTCAAGTCAAATTTTATTTATATAGCACCTTTCATACACAAAGGCAATTCAAGGTGCTTTACAAAAAAATAATCGAAAAAACAAGCAGCAAAGCAATGCACATATAAAAAACACATAAAAAACACAGCCGACAGTTTTAGTTAAAATATATACTCAAATTAACAAACATGAAACATTATTTCTGTTTTAAATAAGTTACAAGGCACTCTTCAGTATTATTATTACATGTACAGTCCATTTGTTGGAAATGTACAGGAAAAATCTTTTTAAAATTACAGGCCGAGAGAGGCAGTAGTTTAGTAGCAGTTAAAAGCAAGAGTAAACATAAAGGTCTTTAGCTTGGATTTAAAAATAGGCAGAGTAGGGGCAGATCTAATGTGTTCAGGGAGTTTGTTCCAGTTATGAGAGGCATAGTGGGAGAACGCGGCTTCACCATGTTTAGATTTGGTCCTTGGGACAATTAGTAGACCAGTGCCTGAAGATCTCAGGGATCTGGATGGTTCATAGTGTAGAAGCATTTCAGAGATGTAGTGTGGGCCTGACCCGTTGAGAGATTTGTAAACTATTAGCAGAATTTTAAAGTCTATTCTAAGATTTACTGGCAGCCAATGCAGGGATTTGAGAACTGGTGTAATGTGTTCAGCTTTCTTGGTTCTTGTTAGAACTCTAGCAGCCGCATTCTGAATGAGCTGAAGTTGTTTAACAGCTTTTTTGGGAAGACCATTGAAAAGACTGTTGCAGTAGTCTAGCCTGCTAGAAATGAAAGCATGAATTAGTTTTTCAAGATCTTGTTTGGACATATAGCCTCTAATCCTTGCTATATTTTTTAGATGATAGAAGGCAGATTTTCTTATAAGCTTGATGTGGGAGTTGAAATTTAGATCAGAGTCAATAATAATGCCAAGATTTTTTACCTGGTCCTTTGGCTTCAGAGATAGGGATTCGAGGTGAGCAGTAACTTTGAGCCTATCTTCTTTTTTGCCGAAGACAATTATCTCTGTTTTGTCTTTATTAAGTTGGAGAAAATTCTGGCACATCCAATCATTAATTTGCGCAAGGCACTGACACAGTGACTCTATGGGGGCATAGTCATCCGATGAGAGGGCTATGTAGAGTTGGGTGTCATCTGCATAGCTATGATAAGCTATTTTGTTTTTTTGCATAATTAGGCCCAGAGAGAGCATATAAAGGTTAAACAGGACAGGACCTAAAATTGATCCTTGGGGTACCCCACATGTCATTTTGGTTTGGTCAGATGTGTAGTTGCCAATGGAGACAAAGTAGTTCCTGTCTTGCAGATAAGATCTGAACCACTCTAGGACCGTGCCGGAAAGCCCGACCCAGTTTTCCAGTCTGTCCAATAGAATTTCGTGGTCAACCGTATCAAAGGCAGCGCTGAGGTCTAGTAACACTAAGATTGAGATTTTACCTGAATCAGTGTTCATTCGGATGTCATTTATAACTCTGATAAGCGCAGTTTCGGTGCTATGATGGGGTCGGAAGCCTGATTGGAAAGGATCTAGGAGGTCATTGGAGGATAGAAAGGTATTGAGTTGTTGGTAGACAGTTTTTTCGAGTATTTTGCTAATAAAGGGAAGATTTGATATTGGTCTGTAATTGCTGATTATAGAGGGGTCGAGGCTACGCTTCTTTAGCAAGGGCTTAACAACTGCAGTTTTTAGAGATTTTGGGAAAATGCCTGTAAGAAGAGAGGTATTAATTATCTTCAGTATGTCGGTCGCCAGGCAACTGTAGACATTTTTTAGAAAGCTTGTTGGCAGGGTGTCTAGGCAACACGATGAGGATTTAAGGCCTCGTATCGTTTCTTCTAGTTTCTTGTGGTCAATGACATTGAACTGAGTCATGTTAATTAAGCACCTATTCTGTGGGTGCGGCGGAGCCACATTTGTTCTTGATGTGGAAATAGTTAGTCTGATATTTATAATTTTATCCCTAAAGAAGGTCGCAAATTCATTGCATTTGACATTGGATAGAAGATCAGGGGCAATTTGTGGGGGGGGGTTTGTCAGCCTGTCAACAGTGGCAAAAAGAGTGCGAGCGTCATTGGTGTTTTTGCTGATAATGTCGGAGAAGAAGAATTTTCTGGAATTTTTTAGTTCCTGGTTGTAGGAGTGAAGACTATTTTTATAGATGTCATAATCGATGTGAAGTTTAGTTTTCCGCCATTTGCGCTCGGCTTTCCTACAATCTCTTTTTTTGTTATTTACAGAGGGAGCGTTTCTCCATGGTGCTTTTTTCTTACCGGAGATTAGTTTAGATCTAATGGGAGCTACAGCATCAATAGCCTTTAGGGTTTTAGAATTGAAGTTATCTAGGAGATCATTGACAGAGGCTGAGGAGAGGGAAGGGGCCAGCGAGAAAGCCTCCATGAACCGTGTGCTAGTGCTCTCGTTGATGTAACGCTTTTTGATGGTTTTTGACCGAGTAAGAGCGATAGGGGTGATCTTGAGTTCAAGAAAAATACAGAGATGGTCGGACAGAGCAACATCACTAGCTGAAAGAAACGATGACTCAAAGCCCTTGGTGATAAATAAATCTAGGGTATGGCCTCGATTGTGAGTGGGCCCAGAGACATGTTGTAACAGGTCAAAAGTGTCAAGGAGGTTATTCAATTCTTTGGCATTATTATCATTGGGGTTGTCAATATGAATATTAAAATCTCCTGCAATAGTTAAACAGTCATGTTCTATGGAGATTATAGAAAGGAGTTCTGAAAATTCATCAAAAAAACTACTAGAGTACTTAGGTGGTCTGTATATAATCAGTAGTAAAATAGAGGGAGAGCACTTCAGAACAGCGGCCAGATATTCAAATGATGAAAAGTCGCCAAACGATACCTGCTTGCATTGAAAAGCATCAGAGAAAATAATAGCTACTCCTCCCCCTTTCTTACCGACTCTGGGGGCGTCAATGTAGTTAAAGTTAGGTGGGGCTGACTCATTAAGAACATATTCCCTGTTGTTTAGATCAAGCCAGGTCTCTGTGAGGAACATGAGGTCCAGTTTATGACTCGTAATCAGATCGTTTATTAGAAGCGACTTGCTTACAAGTGACCTAACTAGTGCAAACCACTTCTTGTAGTTTAGGGGGCTGGGGCCAAATCTGATATGGATGAATTGCTAACTAGTGCTAGTCATATTGTGTATTTTTTCATGATCATGTGTATTCTTGCATGATCAAAGGCACACAAAACTTTGAGACTGGTGTGGTTGTGCAACAAGACTATTGTTGGGAAATGTGGGAACACAGGGCCTTATTTTGGAAGAAAAAAAAATCTAAGAAATGTGGGAACATAGGGCTGTGGGAACATAGGGCTGAAATCTTAGAAATGTGGGAACATAGGGCTGTGGGAACATTGGGCTGTGGGAACATAGGGGTGACCCCCGCATGAAGCTAACGACTCACCACCGCAGCTAAATGCAGTCAAACAATAATGTTCCATGACCATAAGCATAACGGTACTAACGTTAGGGTTGCATTACTTCACACAAGACGGTAATGTTAGCAGAGTTTCTGACCAGGTGGTCAGATACTTGTACTACGGAGTGACAGTAAAAATCTTGAAAATCCATTAGCAAGCAGCTAACGTTATCTGGTCAAAACCACATTACAGTAGCTACAAGCAGCAAGTTCCCTTCATGAACCGAAAACACAGTCCTGACTCTAGTTTCCCCCCCGATGTCGGTCACATTGCTGCTGTCTGGCCAGACGGGCTTCATTAGATAAATATTTATTTATTTAGTCTGGACTTTTTCTGGAGTCTGTGTTTGTTGTTTCCTTTAGCTAGCAGCTAGCGACGAGCGTAACGTTAAAAGCTACTTCAGCCATTTCCTGTTAGCGTCTAGACAAGAGACAAGCTCGACGTGAACGCGCGAGACGTCACATCCTCTAGCTGTGGCGGGAGATGCTATCCACTTCGAAACTGCGGTTTTCCATGTATCTTCTGAACGGCTGGTCGGAGAGAAACGCCCCTGGTCGCCATTTTTAAGTGACGTCAAGGCGCATTCACTCAGTGCCAATAATAAACACTTTGTGCACATTTATTTCTCGCCAGAACCAACGGAATGGGCCTTTAAGTACATGTTTCTAATTTATCAATGGGCTTTTTAATTTATTTTTTTAATGATCCAAGTTGCAGTGGTTTACCTCTGAAGTCGGCAGGCCTGTCCTCCCAGGGTGACAGCACAATACCCAGGGCTTTCCACTGGTTACCTGACAGGGCTGCTTCCTGTTCAGCTGTTACTGCCACAGCCTGCTCATAGGAGAACATGCTGATCTGGTTCGGGTTAAACACCACCTGCAGAAGGTGACATGAGCCAAATGAGGGGAGGCACGAATTGTCAAGATGAACACACCAACATAGATAACAAGACATTTCGGGTCCCAGAACAAAAGCTGAATAGAACTCCATAGACTTGTTTTGTGGAAGTCAGGTCAGTGTACAGTAAACTAGTAATAATAGTCATTTAAGACTTACACTAAACTGCTCAGGTGGTATCATTGAGATAGCCAGAGGTGTGATTCCTTCAATTTGGTCCCTCACCAAAGCTGACATGGACATATCTGGAAGACCAGCTGCACAACGAGAAAGTGAAGTAGCATCAATGCTCCCAGAGCTAAACAGCCACCAACATAACTGAGTGAAAAATCACATTTAGCAGATGATCACAGAGAGGATTGTTCATATCAGGGTGCTCAACATGAGGAGAGTGGATGTGTCTTACCTGCCAGAACTCCAATCTCAATGAAGACATCAGTCTTCCAGTTACCTGTGGGTCCAAATGCAAGACTGTGTTGCAGAAGGTCGACGAGAGCCAGCAACTGGTCTGGTGAGCAGGACAGCCTCAGCTGACCCAGCCACAGCACAGCCTTACTGCAGCCACCAGGGGGAGACAGCAGGTTACACAGTAAGTAAAGGGGACAGAAGTACCACAGGAATGAGTCCGGACCTGGATGTTAACACTTCCGCCTCTTATGTGTAAAAGTCAATGGGATTTATGTGTGAGGATTTTGGTTGAATGCTTGAAATAAGGTCTGTGGTTAACAAAAGTTTATGACTTTTATGATTTTCAGTACAGAAGCGTAGGCTACAGTGTAAATGAAGCTACAGTGTAAATGAAGCATACAGTGTAAATGCGTTTTTTTATGAGATTTTCAGAAAATGCTTCAACAGTCATAAAAGCGGTCCTCATATATCTACACACACACACACATACAGTACATATAGTGTGTGTGTGTATATATATATATATATATATATATATACACACACACATACAGTATATACATATATACACACTATATATAGATCTTTTTGTGAATGTACAGCCCATTTTTAAACCAGCAGTATTTATATATAATACTAGTATAATAATATTATACTAGTAAATAGATAATAATATTATAGTATAATAATATACAATATAATAGTATAATAATAATAGATATATATACACATACACTAGGGTATTCACGACTACTGAATTTTAGTAGTCATCGACTACTTCCAAATAATAGTTGACTAGTCGATTAATACCGCTGAAGATATATTTTTTTCACACAATAGAAATGATCAATTCTCATCAAAAGGGTCTCAAAAACAGCCAGTAAAGGGTTAACTTAATGTAGGCGGGACCAATGTGGAGATATGTGAAATAGCAGAGTCCTGATTGGCTCTGAGAGGCTGTTTACAAATGAGCCATTACACCCCAGCAGCTTGTCTGAGTTGGAGATAGCGACTGTTTGACTTCAGTAACAACATAGACGAGTCTTTCTGTCTATTCACCTTATTCACCACACCCACTTTTTCTCTCTTCCGCGTTCAACGCAAACGTATTTGTTCTTCCGGTTCAGCGCTAGTTGCCTACTGTGGCTAATATTAGCCGCTAGTTAGTTATGTTATATGGCAGTAAAATGCCACTGAATGACCAAATTGATATAACTTTTAACCATTTCGAGTAACACTGTTTCCATACGGATCACCAGCGTTAGTTTGTTTTTTATAAACGTGGCTATATTCATAACGTTTCTATCTCGGATGCGTTATTTTGAATCCCACATAGGTTACGCCTGGCGCAACCTAGGTGGGTTTCAGGACAAAACAGTCTCGACTCCACTAACGTCATCTTTAGAGCACAATATTCCTGGAATGCAAGTTTAACTAAACAGTTACATGTCCTCTGCATTCTACATAAAATTAAGATATTACGGGTTGTTTTATTTTGTATGTTACATACTTATTGGCCAAGATATGTTAGTTTATGGGGGAGTAATTCTGCCAGTTTAGGAGGAGAGTGTGGGCGGCCATCTTGCCTGCGAGGTTTTTGGCAAGTCTAAAACGGAAATACTATTACGAAATGACGTAATGCGGAAGCGTCCATGTGTGGGCAAAGAATAAGGTGAATAAGTACCTTCAATTCTGTTGATTTAACATGGCGTCATGTGGAAAATGAGTGTTCAAACAAATCTATGTTCAATTTATGTATTTATTCTTCACCACAGATGAACGATTAGTTGATTATGATGCATAGTGTCGACTAGTGTTTTTTTGTTGACTGTGAAAGCCCTAATATACACGTATAAACACTAGGGCTGTGAATCTTCACTAGCCTCACGATTCGATTACGATTCAGAGGGCTACGATTCGATTCGATTCGATTATCGATGCATCTCGATACATCTTAAATCAATGCATCACTTTTTTCCCCCAATATTCCCCAATGATTTATTTTTTCTCACTTTCTTTTTTCTCACTGCGTGACTACTTTTAAAATAAAAGTGCATTTGGAATTGCATTGTATTATGATCCATAATTAAAATAAACAACTGCATGTACTTCCATTATATTTTATTTGATTATTAACACATTGACTGCCAGCCGTTTTTTTTTTGCTGTAGGTAGCTTCTGCCAGGCCGTTTTTTGAGGATTCTGGCTCATTTTACAAGAGCCGAGGATTCTTTTCTGCTTGGAGTTTGTGAACACGAAGTTCACAAAAGTACTAATAGAATGTGTGCTTTCTCTGTCTAAAAGAGTTAGTTTGTAGAGTTAGTAGTTATGTAGATATTAGCCGTTGAGTACAGCATGGTTTCAGCTGTCTGAGAGTGAAAGCTGAGATAATCGCAGTTTTGTGAAATTCAATCAAACAGGCAGAACAGTCACTTTAACCATTTATTTTTGGCATCAGTGAGAGATCAGACATCCAAACAATATAGTTCCGAACGCCCTCTCCTTCAACTCCTCCCTCCGTGGGCGTGTCTAGTGGCTTTCAGCCTGCGTTTGTCACAAGCGAGTGCTCTGCTGCTGCTGCTGCGAGTTTGAGCAGCCTCCCTCCCTGGCAGCGAGTTTGAGCAGCCTCCCTCCCTGGCAGCGAGTTTGAGCAGCCTCCCTCCCTGGCAGCGAGTGTGGATAGGGCTCACTCGTCTCTTGGGTTTGAGAGCCCCGATGAAGCCCCGTGCGACTCTAGGCTTTATGCTGCCCACCCAGTCCATTTCTGGAACCCCCCACCGCAGCAGCGCGAAAGCGTCCCCGCCTACAGTATGAGAATGAGGCTCGTTCGTTTCTGGGTTTTCGGAATGCGTGCGATTCTGGCCTTTCTGCGGGCGTTTCAAAGTGTGTTTCACCCATAATATATTATGCAAATTTGCAATCCCCCGTGTGCTGCTGCTGGCGCGGCCCGAGAGCGGCGAGTCTGGTGACTGATGACTGTAAAATCGGCAAGCCATTTCCTTGAGAATGGAGGAAGCAGCCGCGGGAGGCGGCTGCTTTTGGTTGACTTTCTCTCTGTCGGGAGGGCACCGTCGCCACCTAGCTGGTCGGTAAAATAGATTATACACATTCTCTTCCTCCAATTCTGGGATAGGAGACGTAAAAGGGGTTGATCGATGTCCCACCGTCAAAAAAAAAAAATGTTTATGTAAGCCGAGATATCTCGTCCTTGGCACTCAACGGTTGGATCATGTAAGCCGAGATATCTCGTCCTTGGCACTCAACGTGTTAAAAAAATAAATAAAAATAATAATAATCGATTCTTGACATTTGTGAATCGATGCAGAATCGTGCACGTCCGCATCGACGATGCATCTTATAATCGATTATTTTTGACACCCCTAATAAACACACACACACACGTCTCACCTGAACTCCACAGCATTGAAAAAACGCATCTCTGTTGTTTTAGCTCCACACACGATGTATCCCATCGCCACAAAAGTGCTGGAGTCCAGCTGTGAAGGTTTCTGCTTGGTGGCGTTTAACAAGCGGCTGAACAGCACAGCCAGCTAGGATGAAAGCCATGGAGAGAATGAGTGAGCGTAAAATAGCCTCAAACAGGATTGTAGGTGGATGTATTAGCAACGTACTTGTACCTTCACCCTGTATTGTATAGCATGCCAGTGCTACTTGTACAATTTGTTTCAGAAAGCGAGTGAACACACAACACAGTGGATGTAATATGTCTCCGGCTATGACCGAAGCTGATACCTGTCTGTCTGTCCAGGTGTTGACTGATCCCATGGCGTAGATACTCCTCAGCTCGGACAGACGGAGGGTGCCCAGCTCTGCTTCTGACATCTCCACCGCTAGTCCACCCAGCTGAGCGACCAGGGACGGAGACATGGAGCGGATGTGGCCATGCACCTTCATGCGCGTGTTCACGCATACACACACGCATGCATGCACACACACACACACACACACACACAATCCCAGAGAGACCCCAGTTAAAACATGGCAGACATTTTAGCAACATTTCACATCCATAAAACCATATTCACCAACTTAAAGTCTTTATTTATTGTTTTTGAAAAGCGTAGCAAACAATATACTAAAACAATATATTCTTCCAACAATAAGAAATCTATTAAATCACCTTTGTACATTTGTACTACATGTTTTGCAATTAAAAAAAGACAACCCTAACAACTGGATTTAGGAGGGGTTTCAAATGTAAACAGGAAGTATGGAAATGTCCCATAGGGAAGAAGCCTGGAATGAAATGCATGTGTGATGTGACGTGATGTGATGTTCTCACTGTGGTAGTTCCTGCATGATGGATGGCTGGAAGAGAGTCTCACCTCTTTGACTTTCTTGAGCAGCTGTTGGCATTGGTAGGGTGTAAGGCAGTGGTTCCCAACCATTTTTGTGTTATGTACCCCTTGAGCTGTTTTACCATGCCGATAGTACCCCCTCACTCATGTGTGTCCTAAAGTTGTTATATTAAACTTATATTAAACAGTAGGCCTCTCTAACACATCTCATTAAATGAAAATAATTTGATTCCTCTTTAATACAATTTTGACAGTTTTCAATTGGTTCAGTTTTCAATCAGTTTTTATCATTTTGGAAATACATTGTAATCCCAATCTTTCCAAGTACCCCCTGCAAGCTGCTCAAGTACCCCTAGGGGTACACGTACCCCTGGTTGGGAATCACTGGTGTAAGGAACGGGTCGTGGCCCATCAAGGAACGGGTCGTGCCCCCCCCCCCCCCTCCCCCCCCTCCGGCTCTGGCTGATGGCCCTCCAGGCTTATCACCTTCCCCTCCCCCTCATCCCCCAGGCTATAGACAAGTTTCCCAGCGCTGGCCTAGGGCGGCGCCATAGCAGCCTTATATGTTCCCGGCTTCCGGTTAAGTCCACATAGCGTCCACAGCAGCCTGATGTTGCCAATAAGCTACGACTTAAATAGAGACTTATTACATCATATGTTTTCCGCCCCCTGTATGTTGAGTGTTGGTGAAAAAGAAAAATATAGCAGACGCTTTCTTTACTGTAGAGCGCCGTTTAAAAGCTGCACAACAAGCAGCATCAGTCCCGCCGGCCAGCGCTGGACCCGCTGTGAGGAAACACACAGGAGGAAACCGAAATGTCAAAACAGACATCCCTTGCTAGGCCAGTCCTTTTTTTTTTAATCGAGATCATGCAACAAGTAGCCTACTTCAGCCGAGGCCAGCAAGACGGCAGGAAAGAAACAGAAGCGTGCCTGCCGCCGTCAAAAGCAAAAGAGACCCGACGTAGGCTGTCAATTTAGCGGAGGTAAAAAGCCTTTTTACCTACTCGGGCGAATCAATCAATCAATCAATGGCTCGCGCTTGTTGCCCGACGCTCGTATGATGAGGAGATGAATCAAAATGCTTACCACCAATAAAGCCACATGCGAGCCGAGAACGAGTGCAGGAGAGCTGACGCAGGTGCCAGGTGTGGAGTGGGAGAGATTAAGGTGCGTAGCCTATTGCTGGAGATTCAAGTTGTGCGCTGTCTGCACTCTGCACTGACACTGTCGCACTTATTACTTTTAGCTGCGTTGTTTTTTCATCAAGGCAATGTCCAGAAGATATGGGTTCATGAATGTCTGCAAATGCAGATAGATAGGCTACAGTAGGAGTGTGCATGCATGTTGTCTGTTTCAATAACGAAAGCGTCCTTACCGAGAACGACGTGCCGACCAATTAAATATTCTTGCTGCGAAATCGGCCTCTTAATGACAACACTGGAATAATAGCCGTAATATTCATTCACAACGGGGGTAATTTGATGAAATACATAGCGTTACAACATACCCGACCTACTTTGTTGCTGTGGAGATATTGGTACGCTTCGGAGCTTTTGAGATTGTTCATCGCGTTGCCATCCACCGCCATTGATTCCTCAAAATACGCTATAATCCTGCCTGTAGTTACGTTCGGCCATTTACACATATTATCTTCCCATGTGTCCAGTGTCAACGGGTGTGGGATAGACACTCTTTCATTAGATAGGAGACTCGCAGAATGATCCCAAGTTTGCATTTTTTCGGCGGTCGCTATGGCTACTACGGTAGTACGTTACGCTTCTCCGTATTCACAAACACCGGAACCGACAGACACGATCGCGGCCGAGTCCGGAAGCAAACCGGAAGTGCCCAGGAAACTTGTCTATACCCCGTCACCCAGAGACGAGGCTACACCGCCCCTCCCCCCCCCAAAGGGCTTCAGAGCTGATGATGCCCCCCCCCCCCCACCCACGCTGACCATCACAGCGGACCAGGTGAGGAATCAGCTTATGAGGCTACACACTAGGAAAGCAGCTGGCCCGGATGGCGTCAGCCCCATGCTGCTCAAAGCCTGTGCCCCCCAGCTTTGTGATGTGCTACAGCTGATCTTCAACAAGAGCCCGAGTCTCCAAAGGGTCCCCGTGATGTGGAAAATGTCCTGTATCGTCCCTATACCTAAAAAGCCAAGACCCTGGAGAAACTCGTCCTGGAGCAGCTCAGGCCTATGGTCAAACCATCCCTAGACCCCCTCCATTTCGCCTACCAGCCCCGACTGGGAGTGGGGGACGCTGTCATCTACCTGACCAACCGCGCCTACGCCCACCTTGACAACCCGGCCAGCACTGTGAGAGTCATGTTCTTCGACTTCTCCAGTGCTTTCAACACCATCAGGCCGGCTCTACTGGGTGAGAAGCTGACGGCGATGCGGGTGGATGCCCCCCTGGTGGTCTGGATTGTGGACTACCTGTCTGGCAGACCACAGTATGTGCGCCTGCAGAACTGTGTGTCAGACAGAGTGGTCAGCAATACAGGAGCACCACAGGGGACGGCCTTCTCTCCCTTCTTCTTCACCATCTACACCACGGACTTCACCTACCAGACAGAGTCTTGCCACCTTCAGAAGTTCTCTCACGACTCTGCGATAGTGGGATGTATCAAAGATGGCGACGACGATGAGTATCGGGATGTGGTGGCCAACTTTGTCACATGGTGTGAGCAGAACCACCTGCAGCTCAACGTGTCAAAGACAAAGGAGCTGGTGGTGGACCTGAGGAGGGTCAAGGCTCCGGTGACCCCTGTTTCAATCGACGGGGTCAGTGTTGACATAGTGGAGGATTACAAGTACCTTGGAGTGTACATTGACAATAAACTAGACTGGGCTAAGAACTCTGATGCACTCTACAAGAAGGGGCAAAGCCGTCTCTACTTTCTGAGATGGCTGAGGTCCTTCAACGTCTGCCGGACCATGCTGAGGATGTTCTGAGTCGGTAGTGGCTAGTGCCTTCCTGTATGCTATTGTGTGCTGGGGCAGCAGGCTGAAGGCAGCGGATTAGTGTTAATTTCGTCGACGAAAAATGTTAGTCGACTACCTTTTTCCCCAAGACTAAGACGAGACTAAAATGTTCAGACTTTTAGTTTCATTGACTAAGACAAGACTAAAATACTCAAACTTTTAGTCGACTAAAACTTGACTAAACAAAAAGACGATGAGGTTGAATAAATATGATAAAAACTAACAAGGACATTTGACACAGGACTAAGACTACGACTAAATTTAAAAATAGACAACAAAATTAACACTAATTATAGACTGTTTCCCCCCCTCAATGCAGCAGTTCAGTTTCCTGTGTTGCAGCATCATAGATCTAGCTGACATTTAGCTGTCTGAAAAACATTTGCAGTAGTTACAACAGAATCCACCCAGTCTTAGCTAAGGGTCTTATCTATATGTGTATGAGGCATTGTGTTCCCAAAATGTACAGCTACTTGCTTGTCTACATTATATCCAGAGAGGTCTGAGTGCTTTCCACACAGCACAGCCAGCCTCCCTCCATTCTCCCCTCAGCTGCGGGCTGAGCAGGGACTGTAAATATGCCGACACTGGCCCGGGTGGGCAGGGTCAGCATTAATTTCCCTGGGAAAGAGTTGCCAACACTGCTTCGAAATACCATTACTAGTGAAGCGCATCAGCAGATTCAACAGTTTTCATTGACTAAAACTAGACTAAAATGTGAACAGTTTTTGTTGACTAAGACTAGACTAATATACTTATGGTTTTATTTGACTAAGCTGAGACTAAAATGCTCAAACTTTTAGTCGACTAAAACTTGACTAAATAAAAACAGGATGAGGTTGACTAAATATGACAAAGACTAACAAGGACATTTAACACGGGACTAAGACTAAGACTAAATAAAAAAATAGCCGACAAAATTAACACTACAGCGGATGCCAACAGACTCAACAAACTGATCCGTAAGGCCAGGGACATTGTGGGGCTGGATCTGGGCTCTCTGACTGCGCGCACACACCTACACACACACACACACACACACACACACGCACGCACACACCTAAACACACCCACACACACCCACACACACACACACACACACACACACACATGGTTGAATGCTCTCATTTAGGACACTTCATGCCCAAAAGAACATGTGGGACCAAGTAAAAGTTAGCTTTCCTGCTCAGGACTAGACAGGAAGTGGTGCGATTTTGCTGCGTCAAGTTACCTACTGTATGAGTTAACCAGGGTGAGACAGGAAGTAGAGCGATTTTGCCTTCAGAGTAAAAGCTTAGATTGTGAAACTTTTTTCAGATTTCCCCTCCATTTGTACTTGGCCAATTTCCCCCTGCTCTGCTGCCCAGGGTCACTGCTCCACCCTCTGCCAATCTGGGGAGAGCTGTAGACTAGCACCATGCTTCCTCCAAGACATGCCAGCCGCTTCAGGACACATACCCTTAATCTGGCTTCCCACCCGCAGACCCATTGCCCGACACCCGACTAATCCGGGGGCGCGAACCTGCGACCCTCGTGTTGGTAGGCAGGGAATCTACCGCTACACTACCTGGACGGCCTAGATTGTGAAACTTTTGAGAAAAGTTGGAAAATAAAGCTGGGCTGTGCAGAGCAACAGAAATTGTTTGAGAGGTATAAAAGTATAATGTAATAATATAAACGCACCACACATTGTCCAGTCTTCAGAAAGTAATACAATTATTTATCTATTATGTATTAATTTAATTTAATTAATTAAAATGTATTTATCAATGTCCTTTGTTGCTCTGTAAAGCACTTTGCACAAGCACTGACAATTGTTTAAAGGGCTTTAGAGATGAATTTGACATAGTTTTCAAAGCTATCTGGTTTTACCTTTGGAGAAAATGAGGAGTTGGAAGATCTCTCTCTGGAGCATTCTGGGGAAATGAAAACACCAGCATGTACACTTTAACTTTGAAATAACCACTAAATAAAGATTGTGAAATAAACTCCTAAGTGTATTACTAATAAATGCCACTGGATGAATTAGAGTACCAGTAGTCATGTGTCAATAGAAGTTTAGAAGACACCTACCCCCTGCACCCAGGGGTGCTGGAGGACCTGAGCAGCACTAAGACGCAGAGTGGGTGCTGGAGGAGCTGAGCAGCACTGAGACGCAGAGTGGCTGCTGGAGGAGCTGAGCAGCACTGAGACGCAGAGTGGCATCCCAGACCAGCAGCTTGGATATGAGGTCCTTGGCTCCCTCTGAGATGTGAGCCCAGTCCTTGTCTGGAAACTCATACTTGCCCTCCTGGATGCTCTCAAACAGGTGACTCTGAGGAGAGATAATATCACAGAAAATTAGTTAATATTGTTCATATATCACAGTTTCGTAGTGTTACAGTCATCCCCCTTTCGCATGTAGATATGATCAATATTTATGTCTTTGTTGTGGCTGTTCATCTTTTGATCTTATGGTGTCTTTTTGTCCATACGGGGCTTAAAATGGCGTCTGCCTCGGCCCTCGAGAGGTCAGTCTGGTACGCACAGCCACATCACCTGTGGACAGTTGATATTAGTGTCTGTCTCATTTTGCTTTGCTTTGTCACTTTTGTCCTGTCTCGTGTTTATGGGACCCCTTTGATCACGTGAGGACGGTCCTGGATCGCCTCACGCAGGATGCTTCTGGAGGCCACATCAGCTAAAGCCTCCAACCTATAGTAGCAGACTCCAAACTAATTCAACCCTACTCCTCCTACTACAGTAAGAATTTGATCGATCAATCTATGTTAACCGATTAATCGACAATGTAGGCAAAATGTAACTTTCACTGCTCATACAGAGGAAGAAGAAAGCCAAGCTAGCAGACACAAAGTCCAGGGTGGAGAATTACACCCAAAAAGACAACAGTCATCATTGTAAACATTGTAATACAATGTTGAAATATCTCACGCCCACAATAGTCCATGGGCCAAGGCTGAAATTTTGACATATCGGTACCACCTGAGGTGACCGCACGATTTTGTTATTTTTGTCTTCCTACATGTCTCTAGTTTATATTTTGGTATGATAACCCTTCCGATTTGGTAGCTTAAAGGCCGTTTCTCACTGGTGCGGTGCGGAATGCGTTGCGAAATGCGATGCGATATTTTGTGCGGATTTTCCGCAGTGCAAACTATACACACAGGTGCGGGTGCGAATTATTCGCATTCCCACGTTAATTTTCCGTCTGCGGAAAAACAGTGAGCAGAGACCACGATGGAGTCAAGCAGTAGTAGTAGCAGTGATGATGACCTGCTCTTCATTTTGCTGAGAAAACAAACGAGAAAGAGGAAAAGAAGGTTCTGGGTTCACCCAATTTTAGAGAGGCGCACAGAACATGGCGAGTTTCATCAGCTGGTCCAGGAGCTGCGCCTGTATCACAGTCGCTTCAGGCAGTATTTCAGAATGGGAGTTGAGCAATTTGAAGCTCTGTTGGGGATGATAGCCCCTCACATAATGAGGAAACACACAAACTACCGCAAACCTATCGACTGGCAGTGTGTTTGAGGTGAGCATTTTCATGTAATTTATTTTGTTTACCGTATTTTGCTTTAAAAAAAATCACGATATACGAGGGATCAGTGTTTGTAAACAAACGAGGAAACTGGGGGGGACGTTCACGCTAGGAAGGCAGATAGCCTGTAACGTTACAGTAGGCTATGAACACAAATTGAATCATCACCATGCCAAACAGCAGCGCAGCTCCATACTACAATGTGACGTCAGTTGTAAATAAAGGATTTCATTGGTCAAACGTATCTTGCCGCATCCGAAAATCCGCCGAAGTCAAAGTCCGTGCGGAAAAATAAACCCCCGCACGAATGTTCCGCCTCGGTGTGCAAGGTTCAATTGCAACTCATTAAAACATTTTGTTGCAAATCTCCGTGCCGAATATTCGCACGAAAATCCGCACCGGTGTGAAACGGCCTTTAGGATAGTTATCACTCTGTAAACAAACCTACCCCCAAAAAATGACAAAACCCTGATTTCATCATATCTCTGAACCACACATGATAACGCAGAAAATGTGATGTCTACCCCTATGTTTTCATGGTCAGGGATTACAATGACACTCTATACAACATCATAAACTGTTCACATGAATAGTTAATGGTGAATTCAGTGATGTTTTGGTGAATTCAGTGGTGTTTTGAGAAAGATACAATGCAATTAGTCCATGGGCCAATGGTGAAATCGGTACCACCTAAGGGGACCGCGCACTTTTTGTATTTTTGTCTTCCTACATGTCTCTAGTTTATATTTTGGTATGATAACCCTGCCAATCTGGTAGCTTATTGATAGTTATCACTCTGTAAAAAACCTTCTCCATAAAAATGACAAAACCCTGATTTCTGTGTATTAGTCCAGATGATATGTGAAAATCATGTTCACTTTTTCATAAAAGCATGAAACTTGGTACGCATATAGTTTGGGGCCCCGTAAATCTTCAGAAATTGAGCCATCACAAAAATGCTTCGTGGTGGCCATTTTAATTCCGCCATAAGTGAATTATGTAGTTTGCATCATATCTCCTGAATCACACATGATAACACAGAAAAGGTGATGGCTACCATATAGAACATCATAAACTGTTAAAGTAACTAATCAATGGTGAATTTAATGACGTGAGAAGGAAATCACAGTTTCTGATAACTGATGCTATAACCTCAATTCCATGACCACTCTCTGGCTAACATTTTTTGATGAGTAATTTGGGTCAGGGTTACTTCTATGGGCCTTTTGTTAAAATAGCCCCCAGGCCCCTCCCAAACATCCTGCGACTTTCTGCCAGACGGCCAAATCCAAGATGGGGTTTACCATTTTTAGAGTAAGGACGGAGATTAACAATGGTGAATTATAGCTATTTTAATTGCAAATTCATGCCTACCAAACATGGTTTAGTATTGACAATTATTGTGTTTTGAGGGTAATTTCATAATTATGTTAGTCTCGCTGGCCAGCCTCCCCTCCCTACCGGGAGAGGATAGCATCAGTTATCAGATACTGTCATTTCCTTCTCACAACGTCATCAAATTCACAATTGATTAGTCACTTTAACACTTTATGATGTTCTATGGTATCATTGTAATCCTTGACCATGAAAACGTTGGGATAGACATCTCCTTTTCAGTGTTAGCATGTGTGGTTCAGGAGATATGATGCAAACTATGCTTATGGCAGAATTAAAATGGCCGCCACAAGGCATTTTTGTGATGGCTCAATTTCTGAAACTGTACAGGGCCCCAAACTATAAGCGTACCAAGTTTCATGCTTTTACGAAAAAGGGAACATCATTTTCACATATCATCTGGACTAATACACAGAAATCAGGGTTTTGTCATTTATATGGGGGTAGGTTTGTTTACAGAGTGATAACTATCCTTAAGCTACCAAATGGGCAGGGTTATCATACCAAAATATAAACTACAGACATGTAGGAAGACAAAAATAACAAAATCGTGCGGTCACCTCAGGTGGTACCGATTTTTGCCTTGGCCCATGGACTATCTAGGACCAAATAGAAATGGAACTGTGTCACATGATCTTGCATGCAAGGTCAGTGTTTGTTACATGTATGCTAAAGACACGTCTGCTGCAATATCCCACTGATCCCTTCCTCATGTTGGTGTTCATCACACAAGCCAAGGTCACTGTGGGTTTCCTTTCTTACACTAGCAGCTTCAAATATATCTTGGTATAAACAGTGAAGTCTAAATGTAACAGAGGTATTCGTCATTGCAAAATGGCGCCATCTACTGCATACAGTAGATCTAACACCTATTTTCAGCATCCCAATGCTGCATCTGACCGTAATTGCCACGATGCAGTGGCATGGTGGTCTGCAACAGCATTGGGGTCAATTCAATCAATCAATCAATCAATTCCAATGAAACATTGGAAGTGAATTGGAATTTCAGGAAGTTTAGTGAAATTAATATTTTTTTTCTTGCCGGATATCTGAGATTATACTGAATATCATGCAATGTTAAAACATTTATCAAGTATTTAACAAGTATCAGCTAGTCAGATACACTAACTTAATTAGGTACAGTGTTCTTGAAGCGGGGCGCAGCGTCGAACGAGATCCGGCACCCAGAGCAGCAGCATCACCAGCTTTTTCTCTCTAAGTCCTGGGGGTCAACAACTAAACAAAAAAACGTAATTTAGCCACCTAAAACAACGCCCACCTAAACAAATCGATATCCGTGTACATGCACGCTCTATTTTGACAATTTTCAGCGCTTTACTTTTCCGCAAAACAGCAGTTTCATTCGGCACTGCTTTTTCTCCCAACCGTACAACTACCGTATTCCTCCGCTAAAAGCCTGCACAGAGCACAGAGCCGCGGTTTACAAAACAGGAAGGCTTAGAAGAGAGATAAAACACTGACTTACTTTAGAGACAACAAGTCACCTGGCCTCTCTGGTCTGGGACGTTTTCCACAATTTATCCTGGGAATGGTGAAAAAGGTCTGCAGCCAGGGCACCCAGGCATTTAGACAGGAGGCGCATCTCTCTGCCTGTTCACTTCACTCTCTGCAAAAGTTCCTCTTCTGTATTCTCTCTGGTTCATAATTGTATCCTCTTGTCACCAAGGTGAATGGCATATCATCCTCGCTATCAAAATCACTCATAAGACAAGCTAGGAAGATCATTGCTGACCCCTCTCATGTCTTGTATTCAGAATACGAACTGCTTCCATCTGGCAGGCGTTACAGAGTCCCAATCAAGAACAAAAAAAGACACCTCAACAGATACAAATACTCTTTCATCCCCATATCAGTCAGTCTCCTAAACTCAGGTCATAGGTAATGTATTGTTGATTGTACTGTAAATTATTGATGTTTGCACTTTGGTTGTGTGTTTGCACATGTCGGCACTGGTGTGCTATGCACTATTGTTTTTTGTTGTTGTTTTTGTTATGGCACTGTGTACCTATGTGGCAGCCTGTATGTCCAAGACAAATTTCCCTCGGGACAAATTAAAATAATCTTGAAATCTTGAAATAATCTTGAATCTTATTAGGCAAATCCTTCAACTAGGCAACACCACGAGACAGACTGAACAGGACTCCCTCGTATGATATGAGATGATCTTTGCGGTTGGTGTAAACTTAGAGGCCATCTGATGAAGCGCATCACCTCACACCTCCTGACAGACTGAGCTGAATCAGTTGTACACCGGGGCAGATAACCCGCAAAGAAGTTGTGTAAACGGGTGAATCATGGAAGTTGGAAACCCTCATTAGTGTTATGCTTGCCCCTGTCTTTACCCTGCCTTTTTGACACAAAATGGCCCCCGTGAAAAGGGTGTATTGGAGCAAACGAGTCAGAGAGATAACATTAGCGTCCCTTACTTAGCCTCTCAGCTGTAATAAACCTTTGCGAGTGACTGTGTATGTAGCCTGCCTGCATGTATGTGTTTACGTCACGGGTGACGGGTCGGGCTCTTATATTAACGCGGCTAACAGCTAACGGCTAACGATGTGACAACACAGTCTGTTGAGTGGGGAACAGAACAGACAAGATGGTGTCCCAGTACCTGGACAAAGACAGTGAAGAAGATGACGGTGATGATGGCGGTGAGGAACATGTCTCTCATGGGGAAATGGTCCTTGTCCAGCAGGTAGCACAGGGAGAAGGCGATGGCTCCTCGCAGGCCACCGTAGGCTATAATGAACTGGTCCTTGGTGGTCAGCTTGACGATGTGGAACTTGTTGATAACGTAGACCAGAGCAACCACACCTGGGAAGGACAATGTCATGAGAAACTGGGTTTGAGTGTGTGTGTAACAGATTTGGGTCAAATACTGTAATATTTGCTATTTTTTTTGCCTATTTAGTTGCCAGAGTTGACCATTTAGGGCCATAGAATGGGGCTGTATCATAAAACTTACTGGCAGGTTTAGAGTAACGTTAGGGGCAGATACCGTCACGGTAGGGTGCTTCAAAATGCGAAATATTGGGAAGCGATTTGCAAATTTTGCATGACCCGTTTTCTCCATTCTTCCACCCATTTTGGTCACGGTCTATTGTAAAAATGAACGTTAACTAATGAAAATTATCATTTTGAAAAAGAGAAGATGACCATACACGTCACATAAACGTTTTAGCAGGTGCTGGAGTGTAGCAGAGATAAAGTAGCCTAAAGAGAAGGCTGCTGCCACCAATGCTCCTATATATTTATCTTACAGAGCATTGATAGGTCTTCATCAGGTGATGATCACCACTGACCAATTCATAATCTCAGTCAGTGACATCATAAACATTTGGTTTACCATGCCCAACATCATCTGCCATTCTAACATGTCTCTGCTGCCCATTGACAGATACAGACTCAGAGGCAGACTGTTGCATATGTCAAGCTTAATTAACATGTTGGTTGTGATTGGCTGTGATCACCTGTGTTGCAGCTGACTAATAACTAATGTGGATCCATCATGGTATTCACAATCATAATTCATAATTTTATGAATCGGGGTAAATTACCGTGGTGCAGATTTTGCGTGCTGCTGTTCTGTCACTGCAGAGTTTTATGAATTAGCCCTAATAAAAGTCAAATGACTTTTCTCTCTGATTGTGTGTTTTAATAAGCTACTCTATGTGAGATGGCTCCGTAGGCACTGAAGTGACCACAAACCCACTGACCGCTACAACTTAAAAACGGTTTTCCATCACAAGCTCTCCCATCACATGATGTGTGTGGCAGTATCTTGTGATGAGCTCGTGACTCTTGGCAACAACCAATGAAGTCACAGACAGACAGTATATCATCAAAAAAATCACTACAAGAGTGACGGTAGCAGCACGCCAAAAATTGAGATGCAAGACTTCAGATTTCCACTTTCTTTTTTTATTGAGGGTCAACGCGTTTCGGCATATGTGCCTTCATCAGAGCATGCTCTGCTCTGATGAAGGCACATATGCCGAAACGCGTTTAAATGCAAATTAAAACACCCTGGCCTTTTTATCTCTCTTATTCTTTTGAGCGGAGTGGAGCGGTGAGTGCGAGCGGGTGAAATCTGTATCGAGCGGGGAGCGGTCTGGAGCGGCCGTGAGCGCTGGAGCGGGTGGAAAGGACCGCTCTGGGAGCGAGGAGCGGTAATTATCACCGCTCCGCTACCCTAACCCTCTGGTGTATATATATGTATATATATATATATATATGTATATATATATATATATATATGCTCTGCTCATTGCTTAACATATTATGTACAGTACTTGCTCTATAGTGAACTTTGTGACAAACGTGTTTCATAAGAAGCTATTCACTTGACTTGTGCATAGATTATCAACGGCAGTCCACCATGACATCATGTTTCCGTTTGAATGTATATCTTAACACACCCCCGCCTGCCATCACATATACGTTCAGAACGTTTGGAAAGCACTACAGTAGAGCTGACCTATGACCCGTGCCACCAGACACAGGATGACAGTGACCGTGACGAAGGTCCAGTTCCAGGAGTGCTGTCCGTCCACCGTGGCCACGCCCAGGAAGTTGAAGATGAGCGTCTCGCTGACGCTGCTCCACATCTTCAGGAAGTACTTGATGGTGGTGTGGGACTTGTGGGATATCTTGGCCTCCACGTAGGGTCGCATCACTGCCCCGCATGCTATCAACCTGTAAGGACAAGGGACAAGATGCTAATGCCTTTTGCATCAGTTGAATGGATAATAAAGTGAGTGAACATTTGATTGTTTTATGAGATTTGAATAGTTTCCTAACTCCTCAGAAAATGTTCGCTCTTCTTTCTGAATCTAGCTTTGATGGTCTTAGTATAAAAGCAAACATTATCAAATCACTGATTATTGCTTCTGAGAATAATATGGGAACAGCAGTGTTTCCCCTAGAAAAATTTCAGGCCTGGAGGGATTTCGAAATGTACCCCGACCGCAACGATGGGGGCCCTCACTGGCAACACTAAACTTTTAGCTAACCTGTTCGCATCCATGTACGCAATGGCATCCCAAGTATCATCATACTATTATGGGATGCGATGCGAACAGTTGTATTATGGGATGTGCGTTTCCCAGGCAACGACACACGTTGACACGTTTTGGAACAGCGCTGCACGCTGGCACAATGCTCCTAAAAGCAAAATGCTTATTGTTTTTAATGATTTGGCATCTTCTATTACTGTCAACACTGTCAACACCAGCATTGTTGTATTGTAATAATATGCCATAAAGGTTTATTGAAATTTTGGGGAAAGCAGGAAAAAAAATCAATCTTTTTTCTGGCCTGGCGGGGGCGCCGTTGGCCTGGAACACACTGGAACAGGCAATCTGAACAAAATAGCATTTTCAACTCTTCTCCAGCAACAAAGGGGAACAGTGATGTCAGAGGTTACTGCATAACAAATTGCTCCAATTTCCAGCCTAAGTTCCATTCTGATCAGAAAACACACACGACAGCCAGAGAGAGACGTCCCCATCCCAGTCTGGTAACCACTTCTACTATCATGTCAAAGATGCATTCTGATCAGGAAAACACACACGACAGCCAGAGAGAGACGTCCCCATCCCAGTCTGGTAACCACTTCTCCATCATGTCAAAGATGCATTCTGATCAGAAAACACACACGACAGCCAGAGAGAGACGTCCCCATCCCAGTCTGGTAACCACTTCTACTATCATGTCAAAGATGCATTCTGATCAGAAAACACACACGACAGCCAGAGAGAGACGTCCCCATCCCAGTCTGGTAACCACTTCTACTATCATGTCAAAGATGCATTCTGATCAGAAAACACACACGACAGCCAGAGAGAGATGTCCCCATCCCAGTCTGGTAACCACTTCTCCATCATGTCAAAGATGCATTCTGATCAGAAAACACACACGACAGCCAGAGAGAGACGTCCCCATCCCAGTCTGGTAACCACTTCTCCATCATGTCAAAGATGCATTCTGATCAGAAAACACACACGACAGCCAGAGAGAGACGTCCCCATCCCAGTCTGGTAACCACTTCTACTATCATGTCAAAGATGCATTCTGATCAGGAAAACACACACGACAGCCAGAGAGAGACGTCCCCATCCCAGTCTGGTAACCACTTCTACTATCATGTCAAAGATGCATTCTGATCAGGAAAACACACACGACAGCCAGAGAGAGATGTCCCCATCCCAGTCTGGTAACCACTTCTCCATCATGTCAAAGATACATTCTGATCAGGAAAACACACACGACAGCCAGAGAGAGATGTCCCCACCCCAGTCTGGTAACCACTTCTACTATCATGTCAAAGATACATTCTGATCAGGAAAACACACACGACAGCCAGAGAGAGATGTCCCCACCCCAGTCTGGTAACCACTTCTACTATCATGTCAAAGATGCAGAGGCCGAAAAACTAATGTCATCCAAGTTGCATAAGGCACTACAGCTGCTCATCATTCCACCTCTACAGCAATATTGGATTGCCTCAGGAGGTCCCTGAAGACCATCAAGGACACAAACCACCCCCACATGTGAACCACATGTTCTCCCTGTTACCCTCAGGGAGGAGATACACTGTCCCAAAAGCACGCACAAATCGCTTGAGGGACAGTTTCTTCCCGCAGGCCACGAGACTCCTTAACATACACAAATAAACTCCCAACAATCATGTAGTAGCTGTACTGCAGCTGCTACCATTACGTATGTTTAATTCTAATTAGGTCTATGCTATTTGCACCTGTGCAAACAGAATGTTTAATTATTAAACATTATTATAATTATGTTTAAATTATGTCTATACTATTTGCACCTATGTGCAGTGAATATGTCACTGTTTTTTGGCTTGTTTTATTGCTTGTTGTGTCTCTTGTTGTTTTTGCACTCATATGCCCTGCTATTTTGCACTATGTTGTAACGGAGTCTACAGCACAAGAATTTCACACGTGATACTTGTACTACGGACTGGAGTGACAATACAAATCTTGAATCTTGAATCTTGGATTGGCTATAAGGGCATGAGGGAGGGGTGAGAAAAGGAATTGACACTGGGAAGCTGTTTCATGACTCTTATATCAGGGGCTCAGGGGCTCCTGGCCTTTCAACAGACTGTCCTTGACTGAGCGTCTCCGAGGTGCTCTTTTAAGAGAGGCATTAAATAGACCAATGGCCACAGGCAGGAATGATTTCCTGTGCCTCTCCGTATTGCATCTAGGTGGAATCAGTCTCTCACTGAACGTACTCCTGTGTTTGACTAGCACGCCGTGGAGTGGGTGTGAGTCGTTGCTCATGATGGAGCGTAGCCTGGACAACGTTCTCTTCTCTGACACCGCAGTCAGAGAGCCCAGATCCAGCCCCACAATGTCCCTGGCCTTACGGATCAGTTTGTTGAGTCTGTTGGCGTCCGCTGCCTTCAGCCTGCTGCCCCAGCACACAATAGCATACAGTGCTTCCCCACCTGGTTCTACAAGTCCTGGATCTCCCGCTGATGTTTCTCATCCTTGATTTTGGAGATGAGCTCTTGGGTCAGCATCCACTCCTTCGCCCCCTGCTCACTGCAGAGGTCAAAGTAGTGGATTCTCTCCTCCTTCAGGCGTGTTGTCAACCTAAAAGAGACAGGCGAGCAGTGAAACTGTGGGTCAGGCAATTTATACATGAATGAATAAAAACAGCTTCATCAGAAGTCCTGTCGTTTTTTCTGAGTCACAAATGAGAAATGGTCTCTTGTCGTACAACCAGCACTCATGAAAAGAAATGAAAAAAGAAGAGAGACTCACATTCCCTTCAAGTGTTTTGAGTCCTTAGGTGCTTACCTGTTGATCTCTAGCTCCTGTTCCTCACGCTGTCCTTTCAGCTTCTCCAGACTGCGTTTCAACTGGATGTTCTCAGTCTGTATAGATAGATGGTTACAGAGTGAGATGAGAAACAGTAAATGTACAGTATGAAATAGGCCACGCCCATTGCTCTGGAGATGCTGGATGAATGCGTGATGCTGACACAAGGTGAGTGATGACTGCACAAGTGTGATTTAAGCTGTGGTGATGGGGGCTTTATATAGTACCAGGAGAAGGGTATTTATGATGTCATAACTGATGTCATTTATGATGTCATAACTGATGTCATTTGGGAGAAGGGCATTTATGATGTCATAACTGATGTCATTTATGATGTCATTTGGGACGTCATGGAGAAGGTGACGTCGGAGATGGTGACGTCATTTAGTGACGTCATTTGGGCTGAGGGTTATGACAGCATGGGGTGCTCTATTAATGCCTTATTTGGTCTTCCATGATTGAACTACAGTCTGCGACTACACTTCAATCATGAGAGACTCGTAATATGATTTTAACAAACTTTATTGAATCAGAATAGACGGTTTGAGTATGGCGTATGACTCCATGATGTGACGCTCCTCTTGCTTATGAGAGAGGGGCGTCAGTGCTGTATGAGATAGGACATCCCCCAAAGGAATTTAAAGTTATTTCAGGAACTGGGAGAGTGAAAACGGGGGTCATGGAGCTCGCCTGGGGTATGCTTTAGTCAGGTCGTGGGCTGACGGGGGGAGAATTTAGGCATGTCGGGAGATGAGGGGCTGACCGGGGTTTTTTAAGGCAAAGCGGGGTTGCAAGGGCGTGGATGTGGATAGCCCGGGCATGGGCGCATTGATGAGGAAAAGGAGAGTTTGATCACCACCAACGAAGTGCTTGTTGCCTCTTTAGTCATGGAAGGAGGGATCTTTGGGCTGATAATATGGTGTCTTGCTCTGGTCGAATGAAAGATGCATAGGCGGATGAGGACCAGCGCCCCAGTTGTTGAAGGGAGGCGGAGGATGCCCCCTGCATGGCTGCTGATGTGGCTGCTCCGATCCTGAAGGAGTGACTGGAATAGTTCTCTGCAGGGATGTTGCATTTCTGGAGTGTGGTCTTGAAGTGAAGGATGAACCAGGATCCTGTCATGTGATGATGGGGAGAGATGAGGAAAAGGGGGCCAAGGGCTGATTGAGGTTTATGCAAATGCCGGAATGATGGGTTATGCAGATTGTCGGGACATTGGCTGACTTGTCAGGACGTGGGCTGACTGAAGTTTAAGCAGGATGCAGGGATAATGGGTTGAGCAAGTTGTCAGGATGTGGACTGACTTCTCGGGACGTGGGCTGACAGGTTTAAGCAGAATGCAGAGATAATGGGTTGAGCAAATTGTCAGGACGGGGGCTGACTTGTCAGGACATGGGCTGACTGATGTTTAAGCAGAATGCAGGGATGATGGGTTGTGCAAATTGTCAGGACGTGGGCTGACTGAGGTTAAGCAATGGCAAGGACACTTATGGGGTTATATGCAAATTGCCCGGGCATGGGCACCAAACGGGGATTGGGAGAGAGGACCGCCACCAACGAAATGCATTAATACTTCCTACCAATCATGGAAGGAGGCATCTTTGGGCTGATGATATAGCAGCTTGCTCTGGATGGATGTAGGACGCATGGCTGATGAGGACAGCAGCCCAGTTGTTGAAGGGAGGACCCCCCCGGGAGGGGACCACCCCCCCCAAAAGAGATGTCCTATCTCATACAGCACTGACGCCCCTCTCTCATAAGCAAGAGGAGCGTCACATCATGGAGTCATACGCCATACTCAAACCGTCTATTCTGATTCAATAAAGTTTGTTAAAATCATATTACGAGTCTCTCATGATTGAAGTGTAGTCGCAGACTGTAGTTCAATCATGGAAGACCAAATAAGGCATTAATAGAGCACCCCATGCTGTCATAACCCTCAGCCCAAATGACGTCACTAAATGACGTCACCATCTCCGACGTCACCTTCTCCATGACGTCCCAAATGACATCATAAATGACATCAGTTATGACATCATAAATGCCCTTCTCCCAAATGACATCAGTTATGACATCATAAATGACATCAGTTATGACATCATAAATACCCTTCTCCTGGTACTATATAAAGCCCCCATCACCACAGCTTAAATCACACTTGTGCAGTCATCACTCACCTTGTGTCAGCATCACGCATTCATCCAGCATCTCCAGAGCAAAAAGCTTCATCCCACCACCTCCCCAGATCACCACCAATGTCATGACTCCTGTTGGAAACAAATCCCCTTAAGGGGGATGTCCTATCTCATACAGCACTGACGCCCCTCTCTCATAAGCAAGAGGAGCGTCTGACTCCATGATGTGACGCTCCTCTTGCTTATGAGAGAGGGGCGTCAGTGCTGTATGAGATAGGACATCCCCCCTAAGGGGATTTGTTTCCAACGGGAGTCATGACATTGGTGGTGATCTGGGGAGGTGGTGGGATGAAGCTTTTTGCTCTGGAGATGCTGGATGAATGCGTGATGCTGACACAAGGTGAGTGATGACTGCACAAGTGTGATTTAAGCTGTGGTGATGGGGGCTTTATATAGTACCAGGAGAAGGGCATTTATGATGTCATAACTGATGTCATTTATGATGTCATAACTGATGTCATTTGGGAGAAGGGCATTTATGATGTCATAACTGATGTCATTTATGATGTCATTTATGATGTCATTTGGGACGTCATGGAGAAGGTGACGTCGGAGATGGTGACGTCATTTAGTGACGTCATTTGGGCTGAGGGTTATGACAGCATGGGGTGCTCTATTAATGCCTTATTTGGTCTTCCATGATTGAACTACAGTCTGCGACTACACTTCAATCATGAGAGACTCGTAATATAATTTTAACAAACTTTATTGAATCAGAATAGACGGTTTGAGTATGGCGTATGACTCCATGATGTGACGCTCCTCTTGCTTATGAGAGAGGGGCGTCAGTGCTGTATGAGATAGGACATCCCCCAAAGGAATTTAAAGTTATTTCAGGAACTGGGAGAGTGAAAACGGGGGTCATGGAGCTCGCCTGGGGTATGCTTTAGTCAGGTCGTGGCTGACGGGGGGAGAATTTAGGCATGTCGGGAGATGAGGGGCTGACCGGGGTTTTTTAAGGCAAAGCGGGGTTGCAAGGGCGTGGATGTGGATAGCCCGGGCATGGGCGCATTGATGAGGAAAAGGAGAGTTTGATCACCACCAACGAAGTGCTTGTTGCCTCTTTAGTCATGGAAGGAGGGATCTTTGGGCTGATAATATGGTGTCTTGCTCTGGTCGAATGAAAGATGCATAGGCGGATGAGGACCAGCGCCCCAGTTGTTGAAGGGAGGCGGAGGACGCCCCCTGCATGGCTGCTGATGTGGCTGCTCCGATCCTGAAGGAGTGACTGGAATAGTTCTCTGCAGGGATGTTGCATTTCTGGAGTGTGGTCTTGAAGTGAAGGATGAACCAGGATCCTGTCATGTGATGATGGGGAGAGATGAGGAAAAGGGGGCCAAGGGCTGATTGAGGTTTATGCAAATGCCGGAATGATGGGTTATGCAGATTGTCGGGACATTGGCTGACTTGTCAGGACGTGGGCTGACTGAAGTTTAAGCAGGATGCAGGGATAATGGGTTGAGCAAGTTGTCAGGATGTGGACTGACTTCTCGGGACGTGGGCTGACAGGTTTAAGCAGAATGCAGAGATAATGGGTTGAGCAAATTGTCAGGGCGGGGGCTGACTTGTCAGGACATGGGCTGACTGATGTTTAAGCAGAATGCAGGGATGATGGGTTGTGCAAATTGTCAGGACGTGGGCTGACTGAGGTTAAGCAATGGCAAAGACACTTATGGGGTTATATGCAAATTGCCCGGGCATGGGCACCAAACGGGGATTGGGAGAGAGGACCGCCACCAACGAAATGCATTAATACTTCCTACCAATCATGGAAGGAGGCATCTTTGGGCTGATGATATAGCAGCTTGCTCTGGATGGATGTAGGACGCATGGCTGATGAGGACAGCAGCCCAGTTGTTGAAGGGAGGACCCCCCCGGGAGGGGACCACCCCCCCCAAAAGAAAAAGGTCAGCGATGACCTGCGTTTTTTAGGGTCAGTAATGACCAAGGTCGCAACAACCTGCATGAGCATAGCCAGCAATGGCTTAAAGATGCAATATTTAACCTTTAGCATTACATTATTATGGCATGAAAATGTCTAAAAATGAGTAGACATAATGTTATATTCTTTAGTTGTGCACTTACTTTATCCCAAATTGTATGAGGCAAAGATAGGCTTGATATTTTTCTCATAGTTTTCCTATCTATCCGTTCTATTCCTAATAGATGCACGTTCTGATTTGTGCATTTTGACATTTGGAATATTAAAGGTGGGCTGACCATTGTTAATAAGTACGTTTTCCCCTTGGATTTGACTTTAAGTTGCGTGTCTACAGTATGTCTATTATGGGCCTTTTTCATTTGTTTTGACAGTCGTGTACTGTCACTTCGGGAGAGTTGCACCCGCACCCTCGGCTGAGCTGTTGTACGGTGGACTTAGTTGAGTTGAGGCAGAGACTGGCTGTGGAGACACGCGGTTTTCGTGCCATGACCTTTTTGATTAGTTTTGACGTCCAGCGGGAGGGGGAGCAGTGAATGTGCTGCATCTGTAGAAAGTTTTAAGTCGTCGGCAGACGAGACGATTTCGTCGTAGAAAAATGAGATTCCGTTCCAATTTTCTAAGAGGTGTGCCCAGGGGGTATACTTTTGCTGAAGCCACTGTGCTGTGCCCGGCTATATGCTTTGCTGGAGCCACTGTGCTGTGACCAGGGAGGAGCTCTGCTGAAGCCACTGTGCTGTGACCGGGGATATGCTTTGCTGAAGCCACTGTGCTGTGACCAGGGAGGAGCTCTGCTGAAACCACTGTGCTGTGACCAGGGATATGCTTTGCTGAAGCCACTGTGCTGTGACCGGGGAGGAGCTCTGCTGAAGCCACTGAGCTGTGCCCAGGGATATGCTCTGCTGAGCCACTGCTGTGACCGGGATACAGTGTTGCCAGATGGCAAATGTTGAATTATCGTACCAGAGGGTCAAAATTATCGTTTTTGGAGTGAAATTATCGTACGCCCCCTCCCCGGCGCGCGTGCCTTCGGCGCGCCTATGTCGGGGGGCTGCGCTGATCACAGGCTACTTTTTGGACTTGGCATGATTTTTCAACACTGTGGTCTCAGCCTGCGTTGCAACAACAACAAAACACCCTGCACGTATTAGCTGCAAATATGTTTGTTTGAAGAGATGATTGTATAAACAGATAGAGTGATAGACGTAGGATTCGTCTAAGTGTCACGAAATGATGAGATTCTCGTACGTTTGGGGGATTTGGGGATTATTGATCGTACATCGTACAGAGGTCAAAATTATCGTACAGGTACGATAATTATCGTACGTCTGGCAACGCTGCCGGGATATGCTCTGCTGTAGCCATTGTGCTGTGACCAGGGATGTGCTCTGCTGAATCTACTGCGCCGTGACCGGGGAATGAGCTCTGCTGACCTGACGAGTTATGCATGACGGAAAGCCGGGTGATGCTGCACTGCACATTAAAGCCGTGGTGGACTGGGAGGAGCACCTTTTGTTTATGATCGAGACTGAAGCTTCGTATGCATTTGCAATACCAGAGTAAATCTCGTAGAGGAAGATCGATTCCCTACTGGGAGAAAGTAGGGAACTCATGGTGCCTCTTTTCTGCAACCATTCACCTCTAGAACTTAATTCAAGCATATGCTGAAGCCAGAACCACCCGCGAGCATTTTTCGGTTGAAAAGACGTTTAAATTTGAAAGTGAAAGTTTTTTCACCCACTATTTGCAGACGTTTATTGAACTTTCAGATTTAGACCATATTTCACCAGGATCTTAAATTAAAATATCAGCGCGCACACGGGATTCGAACCCCGCTTTCCCACATTCAAGCCAGTCCGCTCTAGCGCTGAGCTATACATTTTCTTATATTTTGAAGGACGGCAACAGCAGAACTGATGATTATCGCCATTTTGCCTGAAGCATGCGACGGGAGACGATAGTGTCGCATCTTGCATTTGCAATGCGCATCTTTGGCAACGCTAGACCAGCCACGCGCATGCGCAGTATAGCATGGAAGGCCGGTGGCTAGCCAGGTAGCTAGCGCGCTACTCAGCATGGCCGGAAAAGTTTACAAGGGTTATACTTTATCTAAATGACTGGGATTGGATCGATGGATTGGATGCGTAAGAGAGGAACCATGCTATGAAAAGGAAAAGGTTGACTGGAAACTGGGACTAGAGGCATGTTGTTAAAACCCGAATGGACACGGGAGAGGGAAGCGGCCGTATGCCGTATGCCGTATGCTAAGGGATTGGCACCCGGCCTGAAATGAGTGCAGCAGCAATGCCGCAACGTTGACTGAAACCAGGCAATGAGTGCGGCCGCCGGAAGAGATGCCGGCTGAAAAGGGGGGATACGACCTGAACCTGGGGCAGGGCTGTTTGGGCTGCTGCCGTGGGGAGCGTGGGGCTCGCGAGTGAAGACATCGTTGCGATCAGGGGATCTTGGAGGCCTGGAGGGGCTGGAGCCTTGGCGCGTCCGCCGAGGAGCCGGCGGTCGTGGTGCGCTTCGCTGGGCCTTTCTTGGAGGTGGACTTCTGGGCTCTTTTGCTGCGGCCACGGCCTCCGGAGTGCTGTGCGGACTGAGATCCGGGGGAGGTGGACTTCTGGGCTCTTTGCCGCGGCCGCGGCCTCCGGAGTGCTGTGCGGACTGAGATCCAGGCGAGACGAGGACCTCCTTGACGTTGGATCTTCTTTTGCGGCCGCGGCCCCTGGTGAGGGGAGCGTCCCATGAGACGCCTGTGACGCCCGGAGATGGAGCCTGGGGATTGGGGATTTGCCCGAGGCTGGCCGGGGCGTTGAATGTGCTCTGGAGGAAAGCGTCCACGGTGGAGCTGAAACTTTGCTGCTCGTTTTCGGACTCGGACATGGTGCTGGACTGAATGAAGCTTTTTGCTCTGGAGATGCTGGATGAATGCGTGATGCTGACACAAGGTGAGTGATGACTGCACAAGTGTGATTTAAGCTGTGGTGATGGGGGCTTTATATAGTACCAGGAGAAGGGCATTTATGATGTCATAACTGATGTCATTTATGATGTCATAACTGATGTCATTTGGGAGAAGGGCATTTATGATGTCATAACTGATGTCATTTATGATGTCATTTATGATGTCATTTGGGACGTCATGGAGAAGGTGACGTCGGAGATGGTGACGTCATTTAGTGACGTCATTTGGGCTGAGGGTTATGACAGCATGGGGTGCTCTATTAATGCCTTATTTGGTCTTCCATGATTGAACTACAGTCTGCGACTACACTTGTGTGGTGGGCTGCGCAGACAACAAATGTAAAAAAAAATCGCCAGTTAACATTTTTTTGTACTCCCAAGGAAAACAAGGAAGCCATTGAGAATTGGCAAGAAGAAAAATGTGGATGTTGCTGTCAATGAAGTAAGTTGGAGTGTTCATCTTCCGCATATACGATATTTTTGTGCAACACCCGACCATGCACGCGACATAGGAGGAATGCCAGGATTGGAGGGGAGATTGTGTTTTCCCCCGTTTTGGGCGTGGTTTCTGAATGATGGCACGCTCCGCAGTGTCTCTATGGGGGGGAGGTAGGTGGAGTTTAACAGTTTATGAAAACTCATTCAAATTCATGTGTGCTTCTTCATGCTCTACCTTGCTGTTCCAGCTGCTTGGTCAGCACGGCCACATCCTGCTCCATCCGCCAGTTGCTGCAGGCATCGGTCATGAGCAGAAGGTCATGGAGAGGAGACCAGCTGCCACTGGAATGAAGGCAAATTAAAGTATTACATTTTAATGCCAAATATTGTTCCAACTGTAGGGCTGTCCCAAATACTAATTTACCTCTGGATTCAAATGCTAGCCCTACATTACGCCCTTTGAAGACATTTGATAAATCACACAAGCTTTCAGATCAAGTCCAGAATTATACCTGGTTGAAGGAGAAGGCACTGTTTCACAGAACCATGTCGCTGGGCGGTGGGCTGGGAGCTCTGGCTTGTTTGTTAACTGTAAAAAGATTGAAACAAAGTCATGACATTTAGTCTAAAGACAGGTAGGTAATTTTTTATTTATTTATTTCAGGGACAGTGCAACATTAATGAACATTTGCATGTAAATGTGCCGGATTATAGCCTTAGCTAATTTCCATCCGTAGTCCCTCGACAGGTGAGGTACAAAAAAGTTTAAAAAGAAGAAATAGAAAAATTAGTGCATACATAGGGCAACTGACAGGGGTGCAATGTAGGTGACACATACATACACATAGGGTAAAAAGGAGAGGAGACATACATATACATGAAGGAGGCATTTAACTTTGCAATTCAAGTGGGCACATACAGACCTTCAATTCCGGTATGTAATACAAATAAAACAAAAACAGGAAACATTAGGGACATTGACCAAGGTAGACATAGGACTTACAAGGATATATATATACAAAAACAACACATGAAACAAAAGGGTTTAGATATGGTCGCAGTTTTGATTTGATCTGAGCCATGACTTTAACAGCCCCTTAAAGGTGTGAAAACTGCTACTCTCTCTGACTGACATTGGTAGGCTATTCCACAGTTTGCTACCCCTGTAGGACAAAACATTTTGTCCGACAGAGGACCGTCTCAGAGGTAGTTCACAGTCACCTCTCGACGAGCTTCGCGTGGTGTTCTGGGTAGCTCTCCGTTTGATAAAGCATTCTAAAGGAGGTGGTGCTAGCCCATGAAGGATTTTATAAATCATACAGGCAATTTAAAAAAATTTATAATTGTCAAAGCTGAGGAGCTTGTACTTTAGAAGTATATTGCAATGATGGTAAGATAGGTTTCTTATCTAAAATTTGCAGGGCCTTTTTATATAGAGACTCGACGGGCTTCAAGGTGGTTACTCCTGTGAAGGACCAGTGAGGCAGTAGTCTATATGTGCAAAAATCATTGAATGGAGAAAGGTTAGAGCCGCACTGTCAGTCAGAGATGCTCTAATCTGCCTAAAATTGCAGAGATTGAATTTTAGAGTGTTCGATACCTTTTTTATATGACTCTTGAAAGAGAGTCATATAATAATAGCTCGTAAAATAACAGGTTAGTGATGTGAGTGACCCACTTACCCAGCTGTGAAGTGACTTCAGGCCCATGGCCACGTTAATTAGCATGGCTGCCATTTTCCAGTTGAACTGATGAGTTGTAGGAGTTCACTTGTTGGTTTGCAACCTGGCAATGTAAAAAAATATTTAATTATAATTAATGTGAAAATCAACTTTTCTCCATCAGATATAGATCAACACATAAGCACAGTGAAACTATAAAAGGCACTTATAGGAACATGTCCACATATATGTGAGTCACAGCACTAAAACCAGGGTTAGTCAGCAGCATGATAATCGCATTCTGAGAAACATTCAGTCAACAAATGAACTACGGTAACTACATCAGATTTCTCAAGACAGCCTGACACGCCCACACAGTCCGCGGGAGAAAATACACTCTAAAAACTAATTGATTCTCATGACTTTTGCCATGACTGTCAAACCTAAATTTATATACTTTGCGACGTTCATCATCGTTCAAATTTGGCTGGTGGCTTATTAACATAGGGTCCTGTGATGTGATGAACTCAAAATGCTAAATAATAAAGAAATATTTCTGGTTTCCAGGGACTTTAAATATCAACAACTAGCCAACAGATATTATTAAAGCTGGTGGGCTTCATGGAAAGAGTGTGACTCGGTTGACCGTTATATCAAACTGGTAATTCAGTGTCGTTTTATTGCCACACAACTAACGTTATTAGCTCACAACTAACAACTATGTTCCAGGTCATCTCAAAAACAATGCAACGGACACAGCGTAGCGTTACATTAGGCCTTGGCCACACTGATCCGTGGTGTCTGTCCGTGTGCGTTCATTTCTCTGTTCACTTCCATTCATTTTCAATGACAGCTGTCCGACTGTCCGTGGAGTACTCAGAAGCGTACGTATCCAGAAGATTTGCATACGTTTTGATGGACAGAAAGTTGAAGAGGGATGAACTTTTTCTGGATAGACGTATCGGATGGTCGGATGGTCGGATAGTCACTGTCCGTTTAGCCAATCAGAGTCGAGGTCTCGAGAGGAGGCGTTCCGAGATTTGTTTCAACTTTTCAAAGAAGATGCCGGCCGAGGCGGTGAAGAAGGCTATAATTAATGCTGTGTACACCATCCCGCTGTTGTCCAACGTGCCACATTGCTCTTAAAGGGCTCGCGCCGCATTAACTACAGTAATAATCACATGGGGGGAAAAAACACATTTTCACATGAGTGGGGCACGCGCAAATACCACCGTGACGTCACGATGTACCAAATCGCCCATTCATTTGAGGGCACAAAAAAAAAGCAGGTTTGAACCCATAGAGGGAACTTATGCTGCTGAAATGATAGGGGTTTGTACAATTTTAACAGATTGGTCACAGATGTGGAGATTTTGACCAGAATCCTTCACATACCACCCCAAAAGCCATATATATTGGTTAAAAGCTGAAAAAGGTGTTTGGGGGTTTAGTCCTGCTTTAACTATACTTACTAGTTTCAACTACATTTGCTGGGCAGTCATTATTGGTGTCTACAAAAACAACATTTTGATTGAGTTAAAGGCTACAATGTAACAATGAGAACAATTAGACTACCATAACCTGAACATTACTGAATTTAGTTCATTGATACACAAATTTCAAACCAACTCACTAAGTTAATTTGAACCCAAGTAGCTGCCAAAATAATGGAAGCATTCAAGTAATTGAGGGATGCATTATTATAGAAAGCAGGCTAAATTGGCACCCCCCAATGGGGGGAAAATCGACAGGATGTTTTATTTTATTATTCTCGTGAATTCCTGCCCAGCTTGATCTGCTCTGTGCTGCTTGACGTGACTCTTGAGAGAAGCTAAAATACACAGGCTGATTTGTGGAGCAGAGCGGAGAGCCGCTTCGGGGACGCCTCTGGTGGACACAAGTATTCACTAGACAGGCTACGTCCGCCTCATCTCGCCGTCGTAATGCAACGTTTCCTGGTGGAATCTCAATCTGCCCGGCTGCCCGGCAGAGACTTTAGTCCCAAAAGAGAAAAAAAACTTGAATGGATTTGCATCAAAGGAGATTTAGAAGTGAGTAGACGCAAATCCGTCTGAAGAATAAGTAAGTAGACGCGTCTACCTGCGTTTAACCAGACCGTTTAACGTCTCACATTCAAAGCACTTCATACTCCCAGAGCTGGCGTAAGCCATATAAAAACCCTCTGGCTTTACCCAAAATTAAAACGTCCAGAGTTTGTGTCTTTGAAAACAAACTGCTAAAGCTGCGTTCACACCGACCTATTAAATTTTTTCGCTGGCATCGAGTTTACATACAAAGTCAATGCAAACGAGCGATTGAGCGTATATTCGCCCGGGAGAAAAATCGCTGGGCGTCCGAGCGACAGAGACAGAACGATAGGGCGAAAATACGCCCGAGATGAAATATCCCAACTCGAGCGAAATTACGCTGGCATCAGTCGCTCGCTGTTCAACGCTGATTGGCTGCCGTGTGAGAGTGAGTCAAGGATCACACTGGCTTGGAACAAACCGCTGGTTTATTGTGTGGCAACAAACTGCATTGACAGCTGATTGACAGGCTGACAGCTGACATGAAGTGAAGTCTGTACTACCGGTATAGAGCTCGCATTAGGAGCACGCTGATAGGCTTAGCTTGTAAACAACTACGGTGGCTCGGCCTCGTAGTGGACAAACATCATGACATTGCGTAACGTTATAGCCCCCACATGTCCGTCAATTATTGTGCCTGTTGACGAGCGATTTAAACAGAGCGACAGAGCGATTCCAAAGGGTTGAATCGAGCGACAGAGAGAAAAATAAATATCTCGGTGTGAACACAGCTTAACCAAGGCCAAGACAATAAGCACGTTTCCTTCACAACAACTGGCCAGGTGGCACAATTTCATCTGTTTTCCTCTAGGAGGCAGCCAAACTTCATTTGTCTGAAACATCAAAGCGCTATAATGAAGAAAATGTGAGTTAAGGTTAAGTTCTGGTCCCACACCGGCCCGCCCAGTTGTTTAGTGGTGGAAAAAGCTGAGTGGACTTTCTAGCGGTCTGCAGAGGGAGTGTGTTTTACCCGCATTTCTTCTTCTGGGTGTGTCTTGCTTTGATGAGGGCCAGGATGGCTGCTTCATCATAGTGGTGGTTGCACTTCTTATTCTTCATGGGATTCACCATATCCACCTTGAGAAGCATAATAATGCAATTAGTAAGATAGAACCTAACGAGTGGTTGTCGACTCAACATGGGGTCTGGGGACCATCAGGGGGTCCCCAGTAAGCTGGTGATTTGTTAAAGTTAAACATTTCATTGACAGGGTGGGTCTGGGTAGTGTAGAGGTATAATAAGCACTCGCCTACCACCACGGAGACCCGGGTTCAATTCCCGGGCAGCGGTATTTTCGGCGTGCTCAAGACGTTCCTACAGACACAATTGCCCGTGTCTATCGGTGGGAAGCCAGCGGCGTATGAGTCCTGGTCGCTGCACTAGCACCTCCTCTGGTCAGTTGGGGCGCCTGTTCGGGGGGGAGGGGAACAAGCTAGTTCACACGACTTCATCATCTGTCAATAATGCCCCGACCCACCTCACCAGGTAGGACTATGTGAACATGGGTGAAAAGACGAGGGTAGTAAACATTATCCAGCTGTTTGGGTGTGTTATCGTCAAAAACCCAGTCTAGCATCATCTCTGTTGAAATTTTACTTCCAGGCAGGGGGGGGATATTTAGTGATTTGGGGGCAAGTGCAGCAGACAGATAGTGTCTTGCTTTATTTGTATTTTGCTTTCCCTAGCTGAATGTTGGTATTGGCAGTGGTAGGAGATTTAAATTCTTATATAATGCTGGATATTTAAATTAATAATAAAAACGCACCCATTAAGATTTTGCACCTTTTTTTCTTTCTCCAACTCTCTTTCTTATAGTATATAAATAATCTGATGCAAAAAACAATCGGGACACCCTCCACGTGAACATGCAAAACGGAGGGTTAAGGGCCAAGGAAAGACTTATCATTATGAGAACATGAAGTAGCTATGTAACGAACCTCCCGTGCTGCCGACAGCCTGCTCTGTTTGCTGTCCGAGTGTCCGTCACATAGATAACATCTCCCGCTTTATCTCCCGCTGCTGTTTGTAATCGATATATGGCCTTATTCCATACAAGCAGCAATTTAATTGAATCGTCCATAATCTTGAAATCAGATCATATCTCTATGCTAAGATAGGCTGCTACGCTACAAAACACAACAGACGGAGTGAACTCTGACCTGCCCCGGGTGTGCTTCATGAGAAGAAGCGAGAAGCGCTTCTGTTTGGTAACAGAATAAGAAGAGAAAACCACAGAAGAAGAACATAAGCACATCTGAGGTTCATTACATAGCTAATTCATGTTCCCATAATTATATAACAACCAACTGCGAGGTGACAGAAAATATGTTATTTACAGTGTGAACGACATATGCCCCATTTACGCCTGTTTTGGCCAGTTCCAGGACTCTACTTGGATCTGAATATCTTCTAGGGAGATCAGAATGAAACCAAAGTTATTTGGGCGAGTAAAACATATTTTAAGCTGGAAATAAGGTCTGGGGTGTAAAAAACAGGAATTCTCCTTTAAGAATGAACAATAGAGCGACTTGTCAGTGGGACGACAAAGACGGGAGGACGTTCACCCAAGCCTTAAGTGGGGGGTTGAGTCAGTCAGGGGGTGAGTTCCTCCATGGCTCCTCCTCGCAGGGCGCTGGACATGGCCCTACTGCGGGCCAGCCTGGAGTTGGAGGGAGGAGAGAGCCTCATGGAGCAGACCAGGGCTCCCACCTCCTCCTGCTTCTCGTCGTGCTGGAGCCTCATGGAGCAGACCAGGGCTTCCACCTCCTCCTGCTGCTCCTCGTGCTGGGACAGCTGCCGGTTGAAGGCGATAGCGTGCGCAGCGAACTGGGTCAAGTCTTTGGTGCTGCTGTTCCTGTCAGGAGAGAGAAGGGAGAAGAGCATCTGTAAGATCATGGATGCCTGTCTTTAACTAACTCTTCTGGTCCGAAAACGCCTACTGTCCGTTTGGAGTATGAAGACAAACAGTTTTGGGGACTCCAGAACGGGAGAACTCTCTCTCACACACACACACACACACACACACACACACACACACACACACACACACACACACACACACACACACACACACACACACACACACACACACACACACACACACACACACACACACACACACACACACACACACACGGTTGAATGCTCTCATTTAGGACACTTCATGCCCAAAAGAACATGTGGGGCCAAGTAAAAGTTAGCTTTCCTGCTCAGGACTAGACAGGAAGTGGTGCGATTTTGCTGCGTCAAGTTACCTACTGTAGGAGTTAACCAGGGTGAGACAGGAAGTAGAGCGATTTTGCCTTCAGAGTAAAAGCTTAGATTGTGAAACTTTTTTTCAGATTTCCCCTCCATTTGTACTTGGCCAATTTCCCGCTGCTGCCCAGGGTCACTGCTCCACCCTCTGCCAATCTGGGGAGAGCCGTAGACTAGCTCCATGCTTCCTCCAAGACATGCCAGCCGCTTCAGGACACATACCCTTAATCTGGCTTCCCACCCGCAGACCCATTGCCCGACACCCGACGGTAACCCGGGGGCGCGAACCTGCGACCCTCATGTTGGTAGGCAGGGAATCTACCGCTACACTACCCGGACGGCCTAGATTGTGAAACTTTTGAGAAAAGTTGGAAAATAAAGCTGGGCTGTGCAGAGCAACAGAAAAGGTTTGAGAGGTATAAAAGTATAATGTAATAGTATAAACGCACCACACATTGTCCAGTCTTCAGAAAGTAATACAATTATTTATGTATTATGTATTAATTAATTTAATTTAATTAATTAAAATGTATTTATCAATGTCCTTTGTTGCTCTGTAAAGCACTTTGCACAAGCACTGACAATTGTTTAAAGGGCTTTAGAGATGAATTTGACAGTTTTCAAAGCTATCTGCTTTTACCTTTGGAGAAAATGAGGAGTTGGAAGATCTCTCTCTGGAGCATTCTGGGGAAATGAAAACACCAGCATGGGTTCTTCATGTACACTTTAACTTTTAAATAACCACAAAATAAAGACTGTGAAATAAACTCCTAATTGTATTACTAATAAATGCCACTGGATGAATTAGAGTACCAGTAGTCATGTGTAAATACAAGTTTAGAAGACACCTACCCCCTGCACCCAGGGGTGCTGGAGGACCTGAGCAGCACTGAGACGCAGAGTGGCATCCCGGACCAGCAGCTTGGATATGAGGTCTTTGGCTCCCTCTGAGATGTGAGCCCAGTCCTTGTCTGGAAACTCATACTTGGCCCTCCTGGATGCTCTCAAACAGGTGACTCTGAGGAGAGATAATATCCCAGAAAATTGGTTAAAGCCCCAATCAGTAAGATTTTTGACATTTTTTACTGAAATATAACAGCTTTTTATTCACAGGACATGGTAGATTGACTTTTAATAGGGAGACCCTCGTCTTTATTTATCCCACACCGCCCTCCATTGGCCAGCACTGGGACTAAGCAGTTTGTCTGTCACGTCCCGTAGCAAGAAAAAAGAAAAAAGAGAAGCATGCGCTGTACAGCGGAAGCGCTGTGCTCATGAAAACGAGGAAGTAACTCGATTCGGATTTGCTACGAAAATGATGTTTCACCCGATGTCACAACATGTACATAGAGCTTTCTGGCGCTGTGTTTTGTTGACTTTGAACAGCGATATCGTTATCGATACTAATGCACGCAGAGGGCGCAGTTGGAAACTTACTGAATGGGGCTTTAATATTGTTCATATATCACAGTTTTGTAGTGTTACAGTCATCCCCCTTTCGCATGTAGATATGATCAATATTTATGTCTATTTGTTGTGGCTGTTCATCTTTTGATCTGCTCTGCTCATTTAGAAGGATATAGAGGCACCCTTTCTTTATACCTCTATATCACCTCTTTGTCCGTATGGTGCCTTTTTGTCCATACGGGGCTGCCATAGGCGTACTTAAAATGGCGTCTGCCTCGGCCCTCGAGAGGTCAGTCTGGTACGCACAACCACATCACCTGTGGACAGTTAATATTAGTGTCTGTCTCATTTTGCTTTGCTTTGTCACGTCTGTCCGGTCTCGTGTTTATGGGACGTCTTTGATCACGTGAGGACGGTCCTGGATCCCCTCACGTAGGATGCTTCTGGAGGCCACATCAGCTAAAGCCTCCAACCTACAGTATAGCAGACTCCAAACTAATTCAACCCTACTCAACGCATGCCTACATTCACCCATTCACTAGGGCTGGCACGGATCACGGATAATCCGTGACCCGTACGGATCAGCCCCCACGGTTCGGAACGCGGTTCGGAACATCAATAGTCCGCGGACCCCCCCCCCCCCCCCCCCTTCGTTTCATTTAACGTTTAATGTTAGTGTATGAGAACGCCCAGCGCAGCCAGACACAGACAGGCATAATCATGGCAAGCACAATTGAGCTTCCTCATCCCTTGTCGCTGCTGTAAAGTATGTCTGAAGGCTGTGGCTAGTGGCTACTAAAGACAGAGTCACACAAACTTATTTCAACACCTCTGAAAAAGCACAGGAATGCGATCAGCGTGTTGCGCGCTGCACAAGATAACGAGAGCCACAACACACACACACACACACACACACACACACACACACACACACGCGCGCACACGTTTCACAAACACATTATCACCGGACGGTGAAATGTTGCCTTAGGACACATAACAACAAAACAACACGTGGGGCCACTGAGTAGCTTAACGTAGCATCAACGTTATATTTCCAGACTGACCTGGTCTGGTCTGTAGGTCTGTACCCGTGTCATGTGACTGGTGCAAGCAACAGCCACGAAGTTAGGCATAGCAGTGCCACCTAAAACAGGAAGTTGGGTCGTTCTGCCTTCAGAGTAAAAGCATACATTGTGTCACTTATGAGAAAAAAATATTTTTTGAGCTGTGCAGGGCAACAAATGGTTAGAGAATTATAATAGTATTAAAAAAATCTAATCGAAAATCTAATTTTGAGAGAAAAAATCTGATATATATATTTTTTTGCTGATCCGAAAAATCCGTGATCCGTGGCTCAAAATCCGTCACGCGATCCGATCCGTGGGTTTTCTGATCCGTGCCAGCCCTACCATTCACACACACATTCATACACCAGTGGCGGCAAGCTACCATGCAGGGTGCTGGCACAGCCATCGGGAGCAATTTGGGGTTCAGTGCCTTGCACAAGGACACTTCGACGTGTGGACTGGAGGAGCCGGGGATGGAACCACCAACCTTCTGATTAGTGGACGACCCGCTCTACCTCCTGAGCCACAGCTGCCTACATAATATGTTATCTAGACAGAAAGAAAAGTTTTCTGTCAATAGATGAGTTCTATTTAGAAAAGGTTCTATTTGGAAAGGAACATTTCCCCCCCACAAAGACACACTACCTTCTAACGGTGCAAACACACTGGAAATGGAAGCATGTGGATAGTTTAATTTCGGCGTCCTTGTTAACGGAGTAGACGGACCACACCGGCCGTGGCGTGGCACGGGGTGGGACCACACCGGCCGTGGCGTGGCACGGGGTGGGACCACACCGGCCGTGGCGTGGCACGGGGTGGGACCACACCGGCCGTGGCGTGGCACGGGGTGGGACCACACCGGCTGTGGCGTGGCACGGGGCGGGCGGCTCCTGCCCTGGAGCGAGCGTTTCTGCGTCTGGCCTATTTTTGACACGAGCGGTCACGTGCAGCCAGGCATGAAGTCAGTACAAGTTGTGACATTTATCATCGTTTTCAAAGACTCGACTCACGTATGCCCCTGGGTTTCTGTTGCAGTAGAGTGTGAGGGGGCTGTTACAGGAATAAGTGATTTATTTTTCATTGTAGCTATGTAGCTAGAAATATAACCATAAAGCAGTGGTTTATTTTGGCCTTGAAGGCAATAATAAGCTGAAACATAATTTAAATGTAATGTAACACCCATCTATGTTTTACTATCATTACCATCCATTTGCAGATTGTGGGTTTGAATACAACATTTCTAATTCTAACCAATAAAGACTTGTTTGGATTAACAAGAACTGTGATAGTTTAAAAAGCTGACCACCAAAGATCAAATGTATACCAACCACCTACTACTCTCCACCTCTTAAAATGTTAGACTTGGGAATGTTGTTCCTGTTTTTAATTTAAGAGCAATTCTTATGCTTAGGAATAGGGATGCACCGATCCACATTTTTCACTTCCGATCCGATTCCGATACCTGAATTTGGATATCTGCCGATACCGATATTATTCCGATACCGATATTTTTCTTGAATATACAGCATAGGCAAAGATTTGGCCAATTAAAGATTTTTTTTTAAATATAGGCCTACCTTGCAAAAAGCAGACAAAATAAAGAAAATATACAAGGCAAAGAAGGATAGTATTATACATGGGCCCGTGCTGGAATTGCAAAAAAAAAATATATATATATATATATATATATATACCGTAAATTTTTTTTTCCCGTTTTTTGGCCTTTTTTGGCCCCTGCGGCTTATATAACGGTGCGGCTTATCTATGGATTTTTTCCCCCAAAAAAAAAAAAATCTCTCTTTTTTAGCACTCTTTCTAACTATAAATCCACTTCTGTTTTAATTTCCTCTCTTGCCCTCTTTTAACAACATAACATAACATAACATAACATAACACAACACAGGTAAGCAGAAAGAAAAAGATGAAATAAAGAAAGAAGCAATCACCGCCATGAATGAGGAAATGACTCACCTGCTGGAGGCTGGAGATACACGGCTTGGGCTAAACTTTTACTCCGTGAAACACTATCGATTAAGTCCGACATCGCTCAGAGGTTTGAGCAGCTTGAAAACAAGTTTGAAAACGTGCAGAAGTCCATCCACTCACTCACTAAAGAAAATAATGCAACCGTGAACAGAGTTTCTAAAAAAAGCGCATCAGCGCACTGGAGGACAAAAACAACACAGTGAGTCCGAAAGTGGATAAAATGCAAAAACATCGAAACGCTGCACACGCAGGTTGATGACTTAATCAGCAGGAGTAAAAGAAATAACATTCGCCTGATCAATGTAAAAGAGGGAGCTGAGATTGGTGACATGGACGCTTTCGTGGCAAAATCCTGTGTTACATGGACCTGAAGGAAGGCGAGAAACACCAGAGGTGGACAGGGCACACCGGGCGCCTCAGCCACGTCCAGACCCCGGCCTGCCACCGAGGGCCATCTTCATCTGCCTACTCCGCTGGCCCGACCGTCAACTCATCCTCCAGGCTGCGGTATATATATACGGTAAGCAGAAGCACATTGTTTTGTTTTAAAGTTGAAGGCTACATGCCATTTGTTCATTGGAAATGGTTGCATACTTTAATAAAGGAGAATATGTTGAAGAAATATCAGTCTGTTTTTTTTACCGTGGTACCGAAATTGGTACAGAGTACCGTGGAAATTCACTAGTACCGGTACCGAGTCGACTACTGAATTATTGGTACCGTGACATCACTAATTCTCTACAGTATCTCTATACAGTATATTCATTCTGTGAACCAGAAGAGGTTGCACTGGAAAGGACCGGCAGAGAGAGAGGGCGTGGCCTAAAGGACCAGCAGAGAGAGAGGGAGTGGCCTACCTTTCCTGGCCACCACATCCGCATCAATGATGGGGCATCCGAGCTCCCGCAGCATTGAAGACACTGTGCTCTTCCCTGAGGCGATACCGCCGGTCAGTCCCACCAAAAACATCTGGAGGCAAAGGTCAAAGGTCAGGATGTTACCAGAATCACTATCCATATTTACGGTCGGTGGTTCAAAGCCAAAGCCACACAAAAAACTGGAAAAATATTGTCTATTTTGTTGTATTATTAAAAACATAATAGCCTCAAACTGAGAGAGAAAAAAGTCAGAGCATGGTTAACTTGAACAGATTAAAAATACCTGCATACAAGAAAAATACACATCTGCAGATTAACAGGTTGTGCATTTGATGTATATAAAAAAAATAGATCCACACATAATAGTGTCTATTAAAAGCAAATGAAAGGGGATACATTTACAAAAACAGAGTATGGGAAATAAGTAAAAAATCTGTGCAAAAGGGTCTGTTGTACTGCTGTGGTAAGGCTTTAATAACAAGAAGATATAAAACAAGAGCGGCTCAAAGCCATCTATAACTTAATTGGGGGCTAGTGGACTGGACTGGTACATTAATTTCTAGAACATCTAGTTAGGGGCCATAGTGCAGCATGCTGTGTAACGTTACATTGAAAAATATAATTCTATTCTGGAGTGGAAGAGGATTTAGGAATGCATTATAACCATCTAAAATGAGGAAAAAACAACACCAAAGCCTAACTGGGAAACATGTCGAGGAAATCTTTTAAAACTGTAAATAAAAGATTGTCAGTGGGTAAAGCTATGCTGAACAACAACCCTGTTGAGTTGATCGGAAAAACTGTATGTAAATAATGTATGTGACTAGTTACTGAATTGTTACTTTCTCATGCTACCAGGAGGCAACACGCTCTCTGCTGTAAAAGTAACGTTACTACACAGCTGATGTTGGGCTCAGCAGCCAATTTATGGTGTCAGACTTGTTTGAGAGATTTGGAAAGTTATCGTTAGGTGGAAGGTTGTTCTTGGTTCAATGGGTATCTAAACCCCCGAGGCTTAACGTTAACAGAGCCTTACTTAATTTGTAATTAAATTCAAAAGCATTGTGACACTTTACTGTTTAGAGACTAGGGTTATTTGACCCTGCTTTCCAAATAGATAATAACTAATTAGCCTTTTCGCCTTACCTTATACGTGCGGCACTCCCTAACGTTAGTTGAACTGAAATTACAATGGAAATCCATGCACAGGAGCCAGAGTGGGGAAGACGAAGTAAACAAACAAGCTTGCTAAACAAGCTAGCGTTAGCACAAGTGTATAGGTCAATACGACCACATGTGAGCAAATTATGCCGCAGCCATTTCCACCTCGAAATAAAACAATATGCAGTCAGATGAACAGGTTTAAACGACGCGTATTTCTTAAAACTGCTATCTAGAACTTTGAACTATAACGCATAGTCGAGTCGACTGGCTAACTGCAGTGCTAACAACCTAGCGCTAGACAGGAGCTCGCATCACAAACATATGGGGCAGCATAAGGGACAAATTTAAGACTACTGAGAAGCCGTCGGAGGCTATATCTTTGCCGAAGCCAGCTATGGATCTGGCCAATGATCTGTCAGCACCGGCAACTGAGAGACCGTCAGTGAGAAATGAGAAGCCGACTATTGATTTGTCTTACCTAGCAGTCCACTGGATCGGCTATTGGATCGGCTGGTCATTAGCTTGGAGAGGCTAGCTACTAGCTTGGAGAGGCTGGCAACCCACTGAATCAGCTATTGGATCGGCTGGTCATTAGCTTGGAGAGGCTAACAACCCATTGGATCGGCTGGTCATTAGCTTGTCTAGGCTAGCTACTAGCTTGGAGGGGCTGGCAACCCACTGGATCAGCTATTGGATCGGCTGGTCATTAGCTTGTCTAAGCTGGCTACTAGCTTGGAGAACTGCGGTCAACTGAGCCATCGTTTGCGAAACCACAGTCAAGCCAGACGCCACTTGGCTTTTGATGCGCGTCTATTCATGCTGTAACGGTACTGCTGCTTCACCGGTGTTCGGAGAGGGCTAAAAAGTGGAGTGTCACAATTCAGCGATCCTTTCTCACATTTACTTTACCATACTAGATCGACATTACAACAAACAGCGTATTGAATGACTGTTGAATATGTCACAAAAGTCCAACCTTATGGAACGATCGTAGCAGGAGTTTCGCTTGGTACTATCATGTTGATGCTCTCAAAAAGGTGGGAAAACAGGCATTTCCGGGACTAGTTTTTCAAAATAAAAGCACGATTCGACTCCAGTCTAGACCACACAGATTTAGTGTTTTTTCCGACTTTCTAAGTACTGTACAATCGCATAACTCCATAATCCCACACCATGACTGACAGTTGTGTGTACACTACACCCCTGGGTATACACTCTCATGAAATTAGTCATTTTCACGGTGCCATTGTGGAGAAATTGACAAAATCTCAAT